>NW_022265014.1:220031-275031 GCF_002021735.2 Oncorhynchus kisutch | reverse complement strand
GTGGACTGGTACTGTTTATATTGAGGTAGTGGTACTGTTTATATTGAGGTAGTGGTACTGTTTATATTGAGGTAGTGGCCTGGTACTGTTTATATTGAGGTAGTGGACCGGGACTGTTTATATTGAGGTAGTGGACCGGGACTGTTTATATTGAGGTAGTGGTACTGTTTATATTGAGGTAGTGGACTGGTACTGTTTATATTGAGGTAGTGGACTGGTACTGTTTATATTGAGGTAGTGGACTGGTACTGTTTATATTGAGGTAGTGGACTGGTACTGTTTATATTGAGGTAGTGGTACTGTTTATATTGAGGTAGTGGTACTGTTTATATTGAGGTAGTGGCCTGGTACTGTTTATATTGAGGTAGTGGACCGGGACTGTTTATATTGAGGTAGTGGTACTGTTTATATTGAGGTAGTGGACTGGTACTGTTTATATTGAGGTAGTGGACCGGGACTGTTTATATTGAGGTAGTGGTACTGTTTATATTGAGGTAGTGGACTGGTACTGTTTATATTGAGGTAGTGGACCGGGACTGTTTATATTGAGGTAGTGGACCGGGACTGTTTATATTGAGGTAGTGGACTGGTACTGTTTATATTGAGGTAGTGGTACTGTTTATATTGAGGTAGTGGACTGGTACTGTTTATATTGAGGTAGTGGACTGGTACTGTTTATATTGAGGTAGTGGACTGGTACTGTTTATATTGAGGTAGTGGACTGGTACTGTTTATATTGAGGTAGTGGCCTGGTACTGTTTATATTGAGGTAGTGGACCGGGACTGTTTATATTGAGGTAGTGGCCTGGTACTGTTTATATTGAGGTAGTGGTACTGTTTATATTGAGGTAGTGGCCTGGTACTGTTTATATTGAGGTAGTGGCCTGGTACTGTTTATATTGAGGTAGTGGTACTGTTTATATTGAGGTAGTGGCCTGGTACTGTTTATATTGAGGTAGTGGCCCGGTACTGTTATATTGAGGTAGTGGACTGGTACTGTTTATATTGAGGTAGTGGACTGGGTACTGTTTATATTGAGGTAGTGGCCTGGTACTGTTTATATTGAGGTAGTGGACCGGGACTGTTTATATTGAGGTAGTGGGCCTGGTACTGTTTATATTGAGGTAGTGGTACTGTTTATATTGAGGGTAGTGGCCTGGTACTGTTTATATTGAGGTAGTGGCCTGGTACTGTTTATATTGAGGTAGTGGTACTGTTTATATTGAGGTAGTGGACTGGTACTGTTTATATTGAGGTAGTGGTACTGTTTATATTGAGGTAGTGGCCTGGTACTGTTTATATTGAGGTAGTGGTACTGTTTATATTGAGGTAGTGGCCTGGTACTGTTTATATTGAGGTAGTGGTACTGTTTATATTGAGGTAGTGGTACTGTTTATATTGAGGTAGTGGTACTGTTTATATTGAGGTAGTGGACTGGTACTGTTATATTGAGGTAGTGGTACTGTTTATATTGAGGTAGTGGACTGGTACTGTTTATATTGAGGTAGTGGCCCGGTACTGTTTATATTGAGGTAGTGGCCTGGTAACTGTTTATATTGAGGTAGTGGCCTGGTACTGTTTATATTGAGGTAGTGGACTGGTACTGTTTATATTGAGGTAGTGGACTGGTACTGTTTATATTGAGGTAGTGGCCTGGTACTGTTTATATTGAGGTAGTGGGCCCGGTACTGTTTATATTGAGGTAGTGGCCTGGTACTTGTTTATATTGAGGTAGTGGCCTGGTACTGTTTATATTGAGGTAGTGGCCTGGTACTGTTTATATTGAGGTAGTGGCCTGGTACTGTTTATATTGAGGGTAGTGGCCTGGTACTGTTTATATTGAGGTAGTGGACCGGTACTGTTTATATTGAGGTAGTGGACCGGGACTGTTTATATTGAGGTAGTGGCCTGGTACTGTTTATATTGAGGTAGTGGCCCGGTACTGTTTATATTGAGGTAGTGGTACTGGTACTGTTTATATTGAGGTAGTGGACCGGGACTGTTTATATTGAGGTAGTGGCCTGGTACTGTTTATATTGAGGTAGTGGCCCGGTACTGTTTATATTGAGGTAGTGGAACCGGGACTGTTTATATTGAGGTAGTGGTACTGTTTATATTGAGGTAGTGGCCCGGTACTGTTTATATTGAGGTAGTGGTACTGTTTATATTGAGGTAGTGGCCCGGTACTGTTTATATTGAGGTAGTGGACTGGTACTGTTTATATTGAGGTAGTGGCCTGGTACTGTTTATATTGAGGTAGTGGTACTGTTTATATTGAGGTAGTGGTACTGTTTATATTGAGGTAGTGGCCTGGTACTGTTTATATTGAGGTAGTGGCCTGGTACTGTTTATATTGAGGTAGTGGACTGGTACTGTTTATATTGAGGTAGTGGACCGGGACTGTTTATATTGAGGTAGTGGCCCGGTACTGTTTATATTGAGGTAGTGGACTGGTACTGTTTATATTGAGGTAGTGGCCTGGTACTGTTTATATTGAGGTAGTGGACCGGACTGTTTATATTGAGGTAGTGGGTACTGTTTATATTGAGGTAGTGGCCTGGTACTGTTTATATTGAGGTAGTGGTACTGTTTATATTGAGGTAGTGGACTGGTACTGTTTATATTGAGGTAGTGGCCCGGTACTGTTTATATTGAGGTAGTGGCCTGGTACTGTTTATATTGAGGTAGTGGCCTGGTACTGTTTATATTGAGGTAGTGGACCGGGACTGTTTATATTGAGGTAGTGGCCTGGTACTGTTTATATTGAGGTAGTGGCCCGGTACTGTTTATATTGAGGTAGTGGTACTGGTACTGTTTATATTGAGGTAGTGGTACTGTTTATATTGAGGTAGTGGCCCGGTACTGTTTATATTGAGGTAGTGGTACTGTTTATATTGAGGTAGTGGCCCGGTACTGTTTATATTGAGGTAGTGGACTGGTACTGTTTATATTGAGGTAGTGGCCTGGTACTGTTTATATTGAGGTAGTGGTACTGTTTATATTGAGGTAGTGGTACTGTTATATTGAGGTAGTGGCCTGGTACTGTTTATATTGAGGTAGTGGACTGGTACTGTTTATATTGAGGTAGTGGACTGGTACTGTTTATATTGAGGTAGTGGTACTGTTTATATTGAGGTAGTGGACTGGTACTGTTTTATATTGAGGTAGTGGCCTGGTACTGTTTATATGAGGTAGTGGACTGGTACTGTTTATATTGAGGTAGTGGACTGGTACTGTTTATATTGAGGTAGTGGACCGGGACTGTTTATATTGAGGTAGTGGACTGGTACTGTTTATATTGAGGTAGTGGACTGGTACTGTTTATATTGAGGTAGTGGACTGGTACTGTTTATATTGAGGTAGTGGACCGGGACTGTTTATATTGAGGTAGTGGACTGGTACTGTTTATATTGAGGTATGGACCGGACTGTTTATATTGAGGTAGTGGACCGGTACTGTTTATATTGAGGTAGTGGGCCTGGTACTGTTTATATTGAGGTAGTGGACCGGGACTGTTTATATTGAGGTAGTGGCCCGGTACTGTTTATATTGAGGTAGTGGACCGGGACTGTTTATATTGAGGTAGTGGCCCGGTACTGTTTATATTGAGGTAGTGGCCTGGTACGGTTTATATTGAGGTAGTGGCCCGGTACTGTTTATATTGAGGTAGTGGCCCGGTACTGTTTATATTGAGGTAGTGGACCGGGACTGTTTATATTGAGGTAGTGGACCGGGACTGTTTATATTGAGGTAGTGGGACCGGTACTGTTTATATTGAGGTAGTTGGCCCGGGACTGTTTATATTGAGGTAGTGGACCGGGACTGTTTATATTGAGGTAGTGGACCGGGACTGTTTATATTGAGGTAGTGGACCGGGACTGTTTATATATTGAGGTATTGGACCCGGGACTGTTTATATTGAGGTAGTGCCCGGTACTGTTTATATTGAGGTAGTGGCTGGTACTGTTTATATTGAGGTAGTGGGTACTGTTTTATATTGAGGTAGTGGACTGGGACTGTTTATATTGAGGTAGTGGGCCTGGTACTGTTTATATTGAGGTAGTGGCCTGGTACTGTTTATTGAGGTAGTGGTACTTGTTTATATTGAGGGTAGTGGACTGGTACTGTTTATATTGAGGTAGGGGACTGGTACTGTTTATATTGAGGTAGTGGCCCGGTACTGTTTATATTGAGGTAGTGGTAATGTTTATATGAGGTAGTGGCCCCGGTACTGTTTATATTGAGGGTAGTGGACCGGTACTGTTTTATATTGAGGTAGTGGCCCGGTACTGTTTATATTGAGGTAGTGGACTGGTACTGTTTATATTGAGGTAGTGGCCTGGTACTGTTTATATTGAGGTAGTGGACTGGTACTGTTTATATTGAGGTAGTGGCCTGGTACTGTTTATATTGAGGTAGTGGACTGGTACTGTGTATATTGAGGTAGTGGCCTGGTAACGTTTATATTGAGGTAGTGGCCTGGTACTGTTTATATTGAGGGTAGTGGACTGGTACTGTTTATATTGAGGTAAGTGGCCTGGTACTGTTTATATTGAGGTAGTGGTACTGGTTTATATTGAGGTAGTGGACTGTACTGTTTATATTGAGGTAGTGGCCCGGTACTAGTTTATATTGAGGTAGTGCCCGGTACTGTTTATATTGAGGTAGTGGCCTGGTACTGTTTATATTGAGGTAGTGGCCCGGTACTGTTTATATTGAGGTAGTGGTACTGTTTATATTGAGGTAGTGGACTGGGTACGGTTTATATTGAGGTAGTGGACTGGTACTGTTTATATTGAGGTAGTGGACTGGTACTGTTATATTGAGGTAGTGGACTGGTACTGTTTTATATTGAGGTAGTGGACTGGTACTGTTTATATTGAGGTAGTGGACTGGTACTGTTTATATTGAGGTAGTGGACTGGTACTGTTTATATTGAGGTAGTGGCCTGGTACTGTTTATATTGAGGTAGTGGCCCGGTACTGTTTATATTGAGGGTAGTGGAACCGGGACTGTTTATATTGAGGTAGTGGCCCGGTACTGTTTATATTGAGGTAGTGGCCCGGTACTGTTTATATTGAGGTAGTGGCCCGGTACTGTTTATATTGAGGTAGTGGTACTGTTTATATTGAGGTAGTGGCCCGGTACTGTTTATATTGAGGTAGTGGACTGGTACTGTTTATATTGAGGTAGTGGCCTGGTACTGTTTATATTGAGGTAGTGGACTGGTACTGTTTATATTGAGGTAGTGGCCTGGTACTGTTTATATTGAGGTAGTGGTACTGTTTATATTGAGGTAGTGGCCCGGTACTGTTTATATTGAGGTAGTGGACTGGTACTGTTTATATTGAGGTAGTGGACTGGTACTTGTTTATATTGAGGTAGTGGACTGGTACTGTTTATATTGAGGTAGTGGACTGGTACTGTTTATATTGAGGTAGTGGCCCGGTACTGTTTATATTGAGGTAGTGGACTGGTACTGTTTATATTGAGGTAGTGGACCGGTACTGTTTATATTGAGGTAGTGGTACTGTTTATATTGAGGTAGTGGACCGGGACTGTTTATATTGAGGTAGTGGACTGGTACTGTTTATATTGAGGTAGTGGACTGGGACTGTTTATATTGAGGTAGTGGACCGTACTGTTTATATTGAGGTAGTGGACCGGTACTGTTTATATTGAGGTAGTGGACTGGTACTGTTTATATTGAGGTAGTGGCCCGGTACTGTTTATATTGAGGTAGTGGCCCGGTACTGTTTATATTGAGGTAGTGGCCCGGTACTGTTTATATTGAGGTAGTGGACTGGTACTGTTTATATTGAGGTAGTGGCCCGGTACTGTTTATATTGAGGTAGTGGACTGGTACTGTTTATATTGAGGTAGTGGACTGGTACTGTTTATATTGAGGTAGTGGACTGGTACTGTTTATATTAAGGTAGTGGCCTGGTACTGTTTATATTGAGGTAGTGGACTGGTACTGTTTATATTGAGGTAGTGGCCCGGTACTGTTTATATTGAGGTAGTGGACCGGGACTGTTTATATTGAGGTAGTGGACCGGTACTGTTTATATTGAGGTAGTGGACTGGTACTGTTTATATTGAGGTAGTGGACTGGTACTGTTTATATTGAGGTAGTGGACTGCTACTGTTTATATTGAGGTAGTGGTACTGTTTATATTGAGGTAGTGGCCTGGTACTGTTTATATTGAGGTAGTGGCCTGGTACTGTTTATATTGAGGTAGTGGCCCGGTACTGTTTATATTGAGGTAGTGGACTGGTACTGTTTATATTGAGGTAGTGGCCTGGTACTGTTTATATTGAGGTAGTGGCCCGGTACTGTTTATATTGAGGTAGTGGCCCGGTACTGTTTATATTGAGGTAGTGGCCCGGTACTGTTTATATTGAGGTAGTGGACTGGTACTGTTTATATTGAGGTAGTGGTACTGTTTATATTGAGGTAGTGGTACTGTTTATATTGAGGTAGTGGACTGGTACTGTTTATATTGAGGTAGTGGACCGGGACTGTTTATATTGAGGTAGTGGTACTGTTTATATTGAGGTAGTGGACTGGTACTGTTTATATTGAGGTAGTGGCCTGGTACTGTTTATATTGAGGTAGTGGACTGGTACTGTTTATATTGAGGTAGTGGACCGGGACTGTTTATATTGAGGTAGTGGTACTGTTTATATTGAGGTAGTGGTACTGTTTATATTGAGGTAGTGGACCGGTACTGTTTATATTGAGGTAGTGGCCTGGTACTGTTTATATTGAGGTAGTGGACTGGTACTGTTTATATTAAGGTAGTGGCCCGGTACTGTTTATATTGAGGTAGTGGCCTGGTACTGTTTATATTGAGGTAGTGGACCGGGACTGTTTATATTGAGGTAGTGGCCTGGTACTGTTTATATTGAGGTAGTGGACTGGTACTGTTTATATTGAGGTAGTGGTACTGTTTATATTGAGGTAGTGGACCGGGACTGTTTATATTAAGGTAGTGGCCCGGTACTGTTTATATTGAGGTAGTGGTACTGTTTATATTGAGGTAGTGGACTGGTACTGTTTATATTGAGGTAGTGGCCCGGTACTGTTTATATTGAGGTAGTGGACTGGTACTGTTTATATTGAGGTAGTGGCCCGGTACTGTTTATATTGAGGTAGTGGCCTGGTACTGTTTATATTGAGGTAGTGGACTGGTACTGTTTATATTGAGGTAGTGGCCTGGTACTGTTTATATTGAGGTAGTGGTACTGTTTATATTGAGGTAGTGGCCTGGTACTGTTTATATTGAGGTAGTGGCCTGGTACTGTTTATATTGAGGTAGTGGCCTGGTACTGTTTATATTGAGGTAGTGGCCTGGTACTGTTTATATTGAGGTAGTGGACTGGTACTGTTTATATTGAGGTAGTGGACTGGTACTGTTTATATTGAGGTAGTGGTACTGTTTATATTGAGGTAGTGGTACTGTTTATATTGAGGTAGTGGCCTGGTACTGTTTATATTGAGGTAGTGGCCTGGTACTGTTTATATTGAGGTAGTGGACTGGTACTGTTTATATTGAGGTAGTGGACCGGGACTGTTTATATTGAGGTAGTGGCCTGGTACTGTTTATATTGAGGTAGTGGACTGGTACTGTTTATATTGAGGTAGTGGACTGGTACTGTTTATATTGAGGTAGTGGCCTGGTACTGTTTATATTGAGGTAGTGGACTGGTACTGTTTATATTGAGGTAGTGGACTGGTACTGTTTATATTGAGGTAGTGGTACTGTTTATATTGAGGTAGTGGTACTGTTTATATTGAGGTAGTGGCCTGGTACTGTTTATATTGAGGTAGTGGCCTGGTACTGTTTATATTGAGGTAGTGGACTGGTACTGTTTATATTGAGGTAGTGGACCGGTACTGTTTATATTGAGGTAGTGGACTGGTACTGTTTATATTGAGGTAGTGGTACTGTTTATATTGAGGTAGTGGACTGGGACTGTTTATATTGAGGTAGTGGACTGGTACTGTTTATATTGAGGTAGTGGTACTGTTTATATTGAGGTAGTGGACCGGGACTGTTTATATTGAGGTAGTGGCCTGGTACTGTTTATATTGAGGTAGTGGCCTGGTACTGTTTATATTGAGGTAGTGGACTGGTACTGTTTATATTGAGGTAGTGGCCTGGTACTGTTTATATTGAGGTAGTGGTACTGTTTATATTGAGGTAGTGGACCGGTACTGTTTATATTGAGGTAGTGGTACTGTTTATATTGAGGTAGTGGACTGGTACTGTTTATATTGAGGTAGTGGCCTGGTACTGTTTATATTGAGGTAGTGGACCGGTACTGTTTATATTGAGGTAGTGGACTGGTACTGTTTATATTGAGGTAGTGGCCTGGTACTGTTTATATTGAGGTAGTGGCCTGGTACTGTTTATATTGAGGTAGTGGACTGGTACTGTTTATATTGAGGTAGTGGCCTGGTACTGTTTATATTGAGGTAGTGGCCTGGTACTGTTTATATTGAGGTAGTGGCCTGGTACTGTTTATATTGAGGTAGTGGACCGGTACTGTTTATATTGAGGTAGTGGCCTGGTACTGTTTATATTGAGGTAGTGGACTGGTACTGTTTATATTGAGGTAGTGGACTGGTACTGTTTATATTGAGGTAGTGGACTGGTACTGTTTATATTGAGGTAGTGGCCTGGTACTGTTTATATTGAGGTAGTGGACCGGGACTGTTTATATTGAGGTAGTGGACTGGTACTGTTTATATTGAGGTAGTGGACTGGTACTGTTTATATTGAGGTAGTGGTACTGTTTATATTGAGGTAGTGGTACTGTTTATATTGAGGTAGTGGCCTGGTACTGTTTATATTGAGGTAGTGGCCTGGTACTGTTTATATTGAGGTAGTGGACTGGTACTGTTTATATTGAGGTAGTGGACCGGGACTGTTTATATTGAGGTAGTGGCCTGGTACTGTTTATATTGAGGTAGTGGACTGGTACTGTTTATATTGAGGTAGTGGACTGGTACTGTTTATATTGAGGTAGTGGCCTGGTACTGTTTATATTGAGGTAGTGGACTGGTACTGTTTATATTGAGGTAGTGGACTGGTACTGTTTATATTGAGGTAGTGGTACTGTTTATATTGAGGTAGTGGTACTGTTTATATTGAGGTAGTGGCCTGGTACTGTTTATATTGAGGTAGTGGCCTGGTACTGTTTATATTGAGGTAGTGGACTGGTACTGTTTATATTGAGGTAGTGGACCGGTACTGTTTATATTGAGGTAGTGGACTGGTACTGTTTATATTGAGGTAGTGGTACTGTTTTATATTGAGGTAGTGGACTGGGACTGTTTATATTGAGGTAGTGGACTGGTACTGTTTATATTGAGGTAGTGGTACTGTTTATATTGAGGTAGTGGACCGGGACTGTTTATATTGAGGTAGTGGCCTGGTACTGTTTATATTGAGGTAGTGGCCTGGTACTGTTTATATTGAGGTAGTGGACTGGTACTGTTTATATTGAGGTAGTGGCCTGGTACTGTTTATATTGAGGTAGTGGTACTGTTTATATTGAGGTAGTGGACCGGTACTGTTTATATTGAGGTAGTGGTACTGTTTATATTGAGGTAGTGGACTGGTACTGTTTATATTGAGGTAGTGGCCTGGTACTGTTTATATTGAGGTAGTGGACCGGGACTGTTTATATTGAGGTAGTGGACTGGTACTGTTTATATTGAGGTAGTGGACTGGTACTGTTTATATTGAGGTAGTGGTACTGTTTATATTGAGGTAGTGGTACTGTTTATATTGAGGTAGTGGCCTGGTACTGTTTATATTGAGGTAGTGGCCTGGTACTGTTTATATTGAGGTAGTGGACTGGTACTGTTTATATTGAGGTAGTGGACCGGGACTGTTTATATTGAGGTAGTGGCCTGGTACTGTTTATATTGAGGTAGTGGACTGGTACTGTTTATATTGAGGTAGTGGACTGGTACTGTTTATATTGAGGTAGTGGCCTGGTACTGTTTATATTGAGGTAGTGGACTGGTACTGTTTATATTGAGGTAGTGGACTGGTACTGTTTATATTGAGGTAGTGGTACTGTTTATATTGAGGTAGTGGTACTGTTTATATTGAGGTAGTGGCCTGGTACTGTTTATATTGAGGTAGTGGCCTGGTACTGTTTATATTGAGGTAGTGGACTGGTACTGTTTATATTGAGGTAGTGGACCGGTACTGTTTATATTGAGGTAGTGGACTGGTACTGTTTATATTGAGGTAGTGGTACTGTTTATATTGAGGTAGTGGACTGGGACTGTTTATATTGAGGTAGTGGACTGGTACTGTTTATATTGAGGTAGTGGTACTGTTTATATTGAGGTAGTGGACCGGGACTGTTTATATTGAGGTAGTGGCCTGGTACTGTTTATATTGAGGTAGTGGCCTGGTACTGTTATATTGAGGTAGTGGACTGGTACTGTTTATATTGAGGTAGTGGCCTGGTACTGTTTATATTGAGGTAGTGGACCGGTACTGTTTATATTGAGGTAGTGGACTGGTACTGTTTATATTGAGGTAGTGGCCTGGTACTGTTTATATTGAGGTAGTGGCCTGGTACTGTTTATATTGAGGTAGTGGACTGGTACTGTTTATATTGAGGTAGTGGCCTGGTACTGTTTATATTGAGGTAGTGGCCTGGTACTGTTTATATTGAGGTAGTGGCCTGGTACTGTTTATATTGAGGTAGTGGACCGGTACTGTTTATATTGAGGTAGTGGCCTGGTACTGTTTATATTGAGGTAGTGGACTGGTACTGTTTATATTGAGGTAGTGGACTGGTACTGTTTATATTGAGGTAGTGGACTGGTACTGTTTATATTGAGGTAGTGGCCTGGTACTGTTTATATTGAGGTAGTGGACCGGGACTGTTTATATTGAGGTAGTGGTACTGTTTATATTGAGGTAGTGGCCTGGTACTGTTTATATTGAGGTAGTGGACTGGTACTGTTTATATTGAGGTAGTGGACCGGGACTGTTTATATTGAGGTAGTGGCCTGGTACTGTTTATATTGAGGTAGTGGACTGGTACTGTTTATATTGAGGTAGTGGACCGGGACTGTTTATATTGAGGTAGTGGACCGGGACTGTTTATATTGAGGTAGTGGACCGGGACTGTTTATATTGAGGTAGTGGCCCGGTACTGTTTATATTGAGGTAGTGGCCCGGTACTGTTTATATTGAGGTAGTGGACTGGTACTGTTTATATTGAGGTAGTGGACTGGTACTGTTTATATTGAGGTAGTGGCCCGGTACTGTTTATATTGAGGTAGTGGCCTGGTACTGTTTATATTGAGGTAGTGGCCCGGTACTGTTTATATTGAGGTAGTGGCCCGGTACTGTTTATATTGAGGTAGTGGACTGGTACTGTTTATATTGAGGTAGTGGTACTGTTTATATTGAGGTAGTGGACTGGTACTGTTTATATTGAGGTAGTGGTACTGTTTATATTGAGGTAGTGGCCCGGTACTGTTTATATTGAGGTAGTGGCCTGGTACTGTTTATATTGAGGTAGTGGACTGGTACTGTTTATATTGAGGTAGTGGACTGGTACTGTTTATATTGAGGTAGTGGTACTGTTTATATTGAGGTAGTGGTACTGTTTATATTGAGGTAGTGGCCTGGTACTGTTTATATTGAGGTAGTGGTACTGTTTATATTGAGGTAGTGGACCGGGACTGTTTATATTGAGGTAGTGGCCTGGTACTGTTTATATTGAGGTAGTGGACTGGTACTGTTTATATTGAGGTAGTGGACTGGTACTGTTTATATTGAGGTAGTGGCCTGGTACTGTTTATATTGAGGTAGTGGACTGGTACTGTTTATATTGAGGTAGTGGACTGGTACTGTTTATATTGAGGTAGTGGACCGGGACTGTTTATATTGAGGTAGTGGTACTGGTACTGTTTATATTGAGGTAGTGGTACTGTTTATATTGAGGTAGTGGTACTGGTACTGTTTATATTGAGGTAGTGGTACTGTTTATATTGAGGTAGTGGTACTGTTTATATTGAGGTAGTGGTACTGTTTATATTGAGGTAGTGGCCTGGTACTGTTTATATTGAGGTAGTGGCCTGGTACTGTTTATATTGAGGTAGTGGACTGGTACTGTTTATATTGAGGTAGTGGACCGGTACTGTTTATATTGAGGTAGTGGTACTGTTTATATTGAGGTAGTGGACCGGGACTGTTTATATTGAGGTAGTGGCCTGGTACTGTTTATATTGAGGTAGTGGCCTGGTACTGTTTATATTGAGGTAGTGGACTGGTACTGTTTATATTGAGGTAGTGGCCTGGTACTGTTTATATTGAGGTAGTGGTACTGTTTATATTGAGGTAGTGGACCGGTACTGTTTATATTGAGGTAGTGGTACTGTTTATATTGAGGTAGTGGACTGGTACTGTTTATATTGAGGTAGTGGTACTGTTTATATTGAGGTAGTGGCCTGGTACTGTTTATATTGAGGTAGTGGACCGGTACTGTTTATATTGAGGTAGTGGACTGGTACTGTTTATATTGAGGTAGTGGTACTGTTTATATTGAGGTAGTGGACTGGTACTGTTTATATTGAGGTAGTGGACCGGGACTGTTTATATTGAGGTAGTGGTACTGTTTATATTGAGGTAGTGGACCGGGACTGTTTATATTGAGGTAGTGGCCCGGTACTGTTTATATTGAGGTAGTGGACTGGGACTGTTTATATTGAGGTAGTGGCCTGGTACTGTTTATATTGAGGTAGTGGCCTGGTACTGTTTATATTGAGGTAGTGGACTGGTACTGTTTATATTGAGGTAGTGGCCTGGTACTGTTTATATTGAGGTAGTGGTACTGTTTATATTGAGGTAGTGGACCGGGACTGTTTATATTGAGGTAGTGGATGTGGATGTGCCGGAACTCAGCTCTGATTCTCTATGGCTCTGTGCTAGTCTTCCTGTTCAATCACCGACTCTATATGGCTCTGTGCCAGTCTCCCTGCCCAATCACTGACTCTCCTATGGCTCTGTGCCAGTCTTCCTTCCCAAGTACTGACTCTCTATGGCTCTGTGCCAGTCTTCCTTCCCAAGTACTGACTCTATATGGCTCTGTGTCAGTCTGGGTAAGTTGTTCTGCAACAAGGTGATCAAATGACGCTCCTCCATCTGTAGGCTGTAGAGTTTAAACAGGCTCTACCATAACAGGACCGTGACCTAGAAAACATCTATACAGAGAAGTTTAAACAGACTCTACTATAACAGGACCCTGACCTAGAAAACATCTATACAGAGAAGTATAAACAGGCTCTACTATAACAGGACCCTGACCTAGAAAACATCTACAGAGAAGTTTAAACAGGCTCTACCATAACAGGACCCTGACCTAGAAAACATCTATACAGAGACGTTTAAACAGGCTCTACCATAACAGGACCCTGACCTAGAAAACATCTACAGAGAAGTTTAAATAATTCACTCAGTGTCAACTCCCTACTCTCTACTCTCTACTCCACTAAGACACACGGGGCTCGCTGCAAATAGAATGTGTGTGTGTGCTCGCGCTCGTACATGTGTGTGTGCATGTGCCAGGGTTGATTAAGTTTAGTAGCTGAGGCTAAAAACGATCTCTGCATGTTCATAGTGTGTCTGTGTACAATGAGGTGACCGTTAGTCAGGCTAGCTACAACCACCACATCCATCTACTGTACAGCTAATCAGGCTAGCTACAACCACCACATTCATCTACTGTACAGCTAATCAGGCTTGCTACAACCACCTCATCCATCTACTGTACAGCTAATCAGGCTACTACTGTACAGTTAATCAGGCTAGCTACAACCACCTCATCCATCTACTGTACAGCTAATCAGGCTAGCTACAACCACCACATTCATCTACTGTACAGCTAATCAGGCTTGCTACAACCACCACATTCATCTACTGTACAGTTAATCAGGCTAGCTACAACCACCACATTCATCTACTGTACAGCTAATCAGGCTTGCTACAACCACCACATTCATCTACTGTACAGTTAATCAGGCTACTACTGTACAGTTAATCAGGCTAGCTACAACCACCACATCCATCTACTGTACAGCTAATCAGGCTAGCTACTGTTAGCAATTTGATATGTAGACGGACGAGTCGGTCAAGGATCGATTCAGACAAGGTGGCAAATTGTATGACAAGCTACAGTTTATTCAGAGTGAAGATATCTAGAACAGCATAATTACGGCTCTTCCGCTGGTTCGTACGGAAGCGCAGACGAAGAAGAGGCCGATACAATCAGTACACCACTTATATATAGAACAGAAAGTAGGTTGATTCTGGAAGATCGGATCTTTGGATTGGTTCAGCTGGGGTGTAGTCTGTAGTCTTCCGCCATTGGCTCAGTTGTCTGTCCGTCATCGTAGAATCCTCTTCGGGCATTCAACGTTCAGCTACAACGGAGATCATGTGTGTGTGCGCTGGTTTTGGCCATTAGTGTAATGCGGGAGCTATCCTGTAGGGGACCCCACAGGCTCAACTCTGAGTTGTAGCCCTTTATAAACAATAGTTTGGTCACCTGCATAAGAAATAGCATTTCTCTACACTACAAACACCACATCTACTACTGTACAGCTAATCAGGCTACTACTGCACAGCTAATCAGGCTAGCTACAACCACCACATCCATCTACTGTACAGTTAATCAGGCTAGCTACAACCACCACATCCATCTACTGTACAGTTAATCAGGCTAGCTACAACCACCTCATCCATCTACTGTACAGCTAATCAGGCTAGCTACAACCACCTCAGCCATCTACTGTACAGCTAATCAGGCTACTACTGTACAGTTAATCAGGCTACTACTGTACAGTTTATCAGGCTAGCTACAACCACCACATCCATCTACTGTACAGTTAATCAGGCTAGCTACAACCACCTCATCCATCTACTGTACAGTTACTCAGGCTAGCTACAACCACCTCATCCATCTACTGTACAGTTACTCAGGCTAGCTACAACCACCTCAGCCATCTACTGTACAGCTAATCAGGCTACTACTGTACAGCTAATCAGGCTAGCTACAACCACCACATCCATCTACTGTACAGTTACTCAGGCTAGCTACAACCACCTCATCCATCTACTGTACAGTTAATCAGGCTAGCTACAACCACCACATCCATCTACTGTACAGCTAATCAGGCTACTACTGTACAGTTAATCAGGCTACTACTGTACAGTTAATCAGGCTAGCTACAACCACCACATCCATCTACTGTACAGTTAATCAGGCTAGCTACAACCACCACATTCATCTACTGTACAGCTAATCAGGCTTGCTACAACCACCACATTCATCTACTGTACAGTTAATCAGGCTACTACTGTACAGTTAATCAGGCTAGCTACAACACCCCATCCATCTACTGTACAGTTAATCAGGCTAGCTACAAACACCACATCTACTACTGTACAGTTAATCAGGCTAGCTACAACCACCACATCTACTACTGTACAGCTAATCAGGCTACTACTGTACAGCTAATCAGGCTAGCTACAACCACCACATCCATCTACTGTACAGTTAATCCGGCTAGCTACAACCACCACATCCTTCTACTGTACAGTTAATCAGGCTAGCTACAACCACCACATCCATCTACTGTACAGCTAATCAGGCTACTACTGTACAGTTAATCAGGCTACTACTGTACAGTTAATCAGGCTAGCTACAACCACCACATCCATCTACTGTACAGTTAATCAGGCTAGCTACAACCACCACATCCTTCTACTGTACAGTTAATCAGGCTACTACTGTACAGTTAATCAGGCTAGCTACAACACCCCATCCATCTACTGTACAGTTAATCAGGCTAGCTACAAACACCACATCTACTACTGTACAGTTAATCAGGCTAGCTATAACCACCACATCTACTACTGTACAGCTAATCAGGCTACTACTGTACAGCTAATCAGGCTAGCTACAACCACCACATCCATCTACTGTACAGTTAATCAGGCTAGCTACAACCACCACATCTACTACTGTACAGTTAATCAGGCTAGCTACAACCACCACATCTACTACTGTACAGCTAATCAGGCTACTACTGTACAGCTAATCAGGCTAGCTACAACCACCACATCCATCTACTGTACAGTTACTCAGGCTAGCTACAACCACCTCATCCATCTACTGTACAGTTAATCAGGCTAGCTACAACCACCACATCCATCTACTGTACAGCTAATCAGGCTACTACTGTACAGTTAATCAGGCTAGCTACAACCACCACATCCATCTACTGTACAGTTAATCAGGCTAGCTACAACCACCACATCCATCTACTGTACAGCTAATCAGGCTACTACTGTACAGTTAATCAGGCTACTACTGTACAGTTAATCAGGCTAGCTACAACCACCACATCCATCTACTGTACAGTTAATCAGGCTAGCTACAACCACCACATCCTTCTACTGTACAGTTAATCAGGCTACTACTGTACAGTTAATCAGGCTAGCTACAACACCCCATCCATCTACTGTACAGTTAACCAGGCTAGCTACAAACACCACATCTACTACTGTACAGTTAATCAGGCTAGCTACAACCACCACATCTACTACTGTACAGCTAATCAGGCTACTACTGTACAGCTAATCAGGCTAGCTACAACCACCACATCCATCTACTGTACAGTTAATCAGGCTAGCTACAACCACCACATCTACTACTGTACAGTTAATCAGGCTAGCTACAACCACCACATCTACTACTGTACAGCTAATCAGGCTACTACTGCACAGCTAATCAGGCTAGCTACAACCACCACATCCATCTACTGTACAGTTACTCAGGCTAGCTACAACCACCTCATCCATCTACTGTACAGTTAATCAGGCTAGCTACAACCACCACATCCATCTACTGTACAGCTAATCAGGCTACTACTGTACAGTTAATCAGGCTAGCTACAACCACCACATCCATCTACTGTACAGTTAATCAGGCTAGCTACAACCACCACATCCTTCTACTGTACAGTTAATCAGGCTTGCTACAACCACCACATCTACTACTGTACAGTTAATCAGGCTACTACTGTACAGTTAATCAGGCTAGCTACAACACCCCATCCATCTACTGTACAGTTAATCAGGCTAGCTACAAACACCACATCTACTACTGTACAGTTACTCAGGCTAGCTACAACCACCACATCTACTACTGTACAGCTAATCAGGCTACTACTGTACAGCTAATCAGGCTAGCTACAACCACCACATCCATCTACTGTACAGTTAATCAGGCTAGCTACAACCACCACATCCTTCTACTGTACAGTTAATCAGGCTAGCTACAACCACCACATCCATCTACTGTACAGCTAATCAGGCTAGCTACAACCACCACATCCATCTACTGTACAGTTAATCAGGCAACTACTGTACAGTTAATCAGGCTACTACTGTACAGTTAATCAGGCTACTACTGTACAGTTAATCAGGCTACTACTGTACAGTTAATCAGGGTAGCTACAACACCCCATCCATCTACTGTACAGTTAATCAGGGTAGCTACAACCACCACATCCATCTACTGTACAGTTAATCAGGCTAGCTACAACACCCCATCCATCTACTGTACAGTTAATCAGGCTAGCTACAACCACCACATCCATCTACTGTACAGTTAATCAGGCTAGCTACAACCACCACATCCATCTACTGTACAGCTAATCAGGCTAGCTACAACCACCACATCCATCTACTGTACAGCTAATCAGGCTAGCTACAACCACCACAGCCATCTACTCCTCCAGACACAACCATGTGTTGTTCTACCTGAGTATCTCTCCTTCAGACATATTCCTGTGTTGTTCTACCTGAGTATCTCTCCTCCAGACACAGTCCTGTGTTGTTCTACCTGAGTATCTCTCCTCCAGACATATTCCTGTGTTGTTCTACCTGAATATCTCTCCTCCAGACATAGTGGACATCAAGCCAGCCAACATGGAGGAGCTAACAGAGGTGATAACAGCAGCAGAGTTTCATCCTCACCACTGTCACCTGTTTGTCTACAGTAGCAGTAAAGGATCTCTACGTCTCTGTGACATGAGGGCCTCGGCACTTTGCGACAGACACACCAAACGTGAGTTGGCTACACACAGGAGAAGACAAAAGGCTTTGCTGTCCGTCTCTAAATCATGTGTATTCTGATCTTACTCTTCGAGGTCCAGAGTACGACTACTGCTGGTTCTGATAATTAATTGCTCCCACATGGTGTCCCAGGTCTAAATCAGTCCCTCATTTTAAATCAGGAGTAGAACTGGCCTCAGGTCCAGATTGGAATTTACACCCCCTTATATTGTGATATCCATCTTTCCTCTTCCTAAACTCCTCTCTCCTCCCACTCTCCCTTCGTCTCCTCTCCTCCCCCCTGTCTCCTTCCTCTCATCTCCCCTCTCCTCATCTCCTCTCTCCTCGTCTCCTCTCCCTCCTCTCTCCTCTCCTCTTCTCTCCTCCCCCTCTCCTCTCCTCCCCCTCTCCTCTCCTCTCCTCCCCTCGTCTCCTCTCTCCTCCCCCTCTCCTCTCCTCCCCCTCTCCTCTCTCCTCCCCCTCTCCTCGTCTCCTCTCTCCTCCCCCTCTCCTCTCCTCTCTCCTCCCCCTCTCCCCCCCTCGTCCCCCCCCCCCCTCGTCTCCTCTCTCCTCCCCCTCTGCTCTCCTCCCCTCGTCTCCTCTCTCCACCTCTCCATCTCTCTCTTCCTTTAGTCTTTGAGGAACCAGAGGACCCAGGAAGTCGTTCATTCTTCTCTGAGATCGTGTCGTCGGTGTCGGATGTGAAGTTCAGTCACAACGGGCGGTACCTGCTGACCAGGGATTACCTGACGGCCAAGGTGTGGGACTTACACATGGAGAAAGGCCCTGTCGAAACCTACCAGGTCAGCCCGCTAAACAAACACACACACACACTAGGCACACGCAGAAACACACATGCACACACACACACACACACTAGGCACACGCAGAAACACACACACTAGGCACACGCAGAAACACACATGCACACACACACACTAGGCATACGCAGAAACACACATGCACACACACACACTAGGCACACGCAGAAACACACACACTAGGCACACGCAGAAACACACATGCACACACACACACACTAGGCACACGCAGAAACACACATGCGGCGACTTCCGGCGCCGACAGAGATGGCCGCCTCGCTTCGCGTTCCTAGGAAACTATGCAGTTTTTAGTTTTTTTACGTGTTATTTCTTACACTAGTACCCCAGGTCATCTTAGGTTTCATCACATACAGCCGAGAAGAACTACTGAATATAAGATCAGCGTCAACTCGCCACCAGTACGACCAAGAATATGTTTTTCGCGATGCGGATCCTGTGTTCTGCCTTACAACCTGCGCCACGGGATGGTTCCCATGCAGCGACCCAAAAAAACGACTCAGAAAAAGAGGGAAACGAAGCGGTCTTCTGGTCAGACTCCGGAGACGGGCACATCGTGCACCACTCCCTAGCATTCTTCTTGCCAATGTCCAGTCTCTTGACAACAAGGTTGATGAAATCCGAGCAAGGGTAGCATTCCAGAGGGACATCAGAGACTGTAACGTTCTCTGTTTAACGGAAACGTGGCTCACTGGAGAGACGCAATCCGAAGCGGTGCAGCCAGCGGGTTTCTCCACGCATCGCGCGGACAGAAACGAACATCTTTCTGGTAAGAAGAGGGGCGGGGGCGTATGCCTTATGGCCAACGTGACATGGTGTGATGAAAGAAACATACAGGAACTCAAATCCTTCTGTTCACCTGATTTAGAATTCCTCACAATCAAATGTAGACCGCATTATCTACCAAGAGAATTCTCTTCGATTATAATCACAGCCGTATATATCCCCCCCCAAGCAGACACATCGATGGCTCTGAACGAACTTTATTTAACTCTCTGCAAACTGGAAACGATTTATCCGGAGGCTGCATTCATTGTAGCTGGGGATTTTAACAAGGCTAATCTGAAAACAAGACTCCCTAAATTTTATCAGCATATCGATTGCGCAACCAGGGGTGGAAAGCCCCTGGATCATTGTTACTCTAACTTCCGCGACGCATATAAGGCCCTGCCCCGCCCCCCTTTCGGAAAAGCTGACCACGACTCCATTTTGTTGATCCCTGCCTACAGACAGAAACTAAAACAAGAAGCTCCCACGCTGAGGTCTGTCCAACGCTGGTCCGACCAAGCTGACTCCACACTCCAAGACTGCTTCCATCACGTGGACTGGGAGATGTTTCGTATTGCGTCAGCCAACAACATTGACGAATACGCTGATTCGGTGTGCGAGTTCATTAGAACGTGCGTTGAAGATGTCGTTCCCATAGCAACGATTAAAACATTCCCCAACCAGAAACCGTGGATTGATGGCAGCATTCGTGTGGAACTGAAGGCGCGAACCACTGCTTTTAATCAGGGCAAGGTGTCTGGTAACATGACTGAATACAAACAGCGCAGCTATTCCCTCCGCAAGGCTATCAAACAAGCTAAGCGCCAGTACAGAGACAAAGTAGAATCTCAATTCAACGGCTCAGACACAAGAGGCATGTGGCAGGGTCTACAGTCAATCACGGACTACAGGAAGAAACCCAGCCCAGCCACGGACCAGGATGTCTTGCTCCCAGGCAGACTAAACAACTTTTTTGCCCGCTTTGAGGACAATACAGTGCCACTGACACGGCCTGCAACGAAAACATGCGGTCTCTCCTTCACTGCAGCCGAAGTGAGTAAGACATTTAAACGTGTTAACCCTCGCAAGGCTGCAGGCCCAGACGGCATCCCCAGCCGCGCCCTCAGAGCATGCGCAGACCAGCTGGCCGGTGTGTTTACGGACATATTCAACCAATCCCTATACCAGTCTGCTGTTCCCACATGCTTCAAGAGGGCCACCATTGTTCCTGTTCCCAAGAAAGCTAAGGTAACTGAGCTAAACGACTACCGCCCCGTAGCACTCACATCCGTCATCATGAAGTGCTTTGAGAGACTAGTCAAGGACCATATCACCTCCACCCTACCTGACACCCTTGACCCACTCCAATTTGCTTAACGCCCAAATAGGTCCAAAGACGATGCAATCTCAACCACACTGCACACTGCCCTAACCCATCAGGACAAGAGGAATACCTATGTGAGAATGCTGTTCATCGACTACAGCTCGGCATTCAACACCATAGTACCCTCCAAGCTCGTCATCAAGCTCGAGACCCTGGGTCTCGACCCCGCCCTGTGCAACTGGGTACTGGACTTCCTGACGGGCCGCCCCCAGGTGGTGAGGGTAGGCAACAACATCTCCTCCCCGCTGATCCTCAACACTGGGGCCCCACAAGGGTGCGTTCTGAGCCCTCTCCTGTACTCCCTGTTCACCCACGACTGCGTGGCCACGCACGCCTCCAACTCAATCATCAAGTTTGCGGACGACACAACAGTGGTAGGCTTGATTACCAACAACGACGAGACGGCCTACAGGGAGGAGGTGAGGGCCCTCGGAGTGTGGTGTCAGGAAAATAACCTCACACTCAACGTCAACAAAACTAAGGAGATGATTGTGGACTTCAGGAAACAGCAGAGGGAACACCCCCCCATCCACATCGATGGAACAGTAGTGGAGAGGGTAGCAAGTTTTAAGTTCCTCGGCATACACATCACAGACAAACTGAATTGGTCCACTCACACAGACAGCATCGTGAGGAAGGCGCAGCAGCGCCTCTTCAACCTCAGGAGGCTGAAGAAATTCGGCTTGTCACCAAAAGCACTCACAAACTTCTACAGATGCACAATCGAGAGCATCCTGGCGGGCTGTATCACCGCCTGGTATGGCAACTGCACCGCCCTCAACCGTAAGGCTCTCCAGAGGGTAGTGAGGTCTGCACAACGCATCACCGGGGGCAAACTACCTGCCCTCCAGGACACCTACACCACCCGATGCTACAGGAAGGCCATAAAGATCATCAAGGACATCAACCACCCGAGCCACTGCCTGTTCACCCCGCTGTCATCCAGAAGGCGAGGTCAGTACAGGTGCATCAAAGCTGGGACCGAGAGACTGAAAAACAGCTTCTATCTCAAGGCCATCAGACTGTTAAACAGCCACCACTAACATTGAGTGGCTACTGCCAACACACTGTCAATGCCACTGACTCTACTCCAGCCACTTTAATCATGGGAATTGATGGGAAATGATGTAAATATATCACTAGCCACTTTAAACAATGCTACCTTATATAATGTTACTTACCCTACATTATTCATCTCATATGCATACGTAGATACTGTACTCTATATCATCGACTGCATCCTTATGTAATACATGTATCACTAGCCACTTTAACTATGCCACTTGGTTTACATACTCATCTCATATGTATATACTGTACTCGATATCATCTACTGTATCTTGCCTATGCTGCTCTGTACCATCACTCATTCATATATCTTTATGTACATATTCTTTATCCCCTTACACTGTGTATAAGACCGTTTTTTTGGAATTGTTAGTTAGATCACTTGTTCGTTATTACTGCATTGTCGGAACTAGAAGCACAAGCATTTCGCTACACTCGCAATAACATCTGCTAACCATGTGTATGTGACAAATACATTTGATTTGATTTGATTTGACACACACACACTAGGCACACGCAGAAACACACATGCACACACACACACACACACACTAGGCACACGCAGAAACACACACACTAGGCACACGCAGAAACACACATGCACACACACACACTAGGCACACGCAGAAACACACATGCACACACACACACACACACACACACTAGGCACACGCAGAAACACATATACATTCACACACTCACGCACGCATGTACACACACAGAAATTAAATGAATGCCTTGGAAAAACCTGTCAACACTCTCTCCTGCCCTCTCCCTCTCTCCTTCCCCTCCCTTCTCCCATGTCTGTCTCTCTGTAGGTTCATGACTACCTGAGGACTAAGCTGTGCTCGCTGTACGAGAACGACTGCATATTTGACAAGTTCGAGTGTGTCTGGAACAGCTCCGACAGGTGTGTGCGTCTTCGTCTACTCTGAGGCTTTATCCCACAGATAAATCAATCCCAGAGAAGAGCTTTGGAAATCAATCCCTTCTCTCCTTCCCTCTCTCTCCATCTCTCCTCCTCTTCCTGTCCCAACCCCACCCTTCCCTCTCTCTCCATCTCTCTTCCTCTTCCTGTCCCAACCCCACCCTTCCCTCTCTCTCCATCTCTCCTCCTCTTCCTGTCCCAACCCCACCCTTCCCTCTCTCTCCATCTCTCTTCCTCTTCCTGTCCCAACCCCACCCTTCCCTCTCTCTCCATCTCTCCTCCTCTTCCTGTCCCAACCCCACCCTTCCCTCTCTCTCCATCTCTCTTCCTCTTCCTGTCCCAACCCCACCCTTCCCTCTCTCTCCATCTCTCCTCCTCTTCCTGTCCCAACCCCACCCTTCCCTCTCTCTCCATCTCTCTTCCTCTTCCTGTCCCAACCCCACCCTTCCCTCTCTCTCCATCTCTCCTCCTCTTCCTGTCCCAACCCCACCCTTCCCTCTCTCTCCATCTCTCCTCCTCTTCCTGTCCCAACCCCACCCTTCCCTCTCTCTCCATCTCTCTTCCTCTTCCTGTCCCAACCCCACCCATCTGTCTCTCCATCTCTCCTCCTCTTCCTGTAAAACCCCCACCCTTCCCTCTCTCTCCATCTCTCTTCCTCTTCCTGTCCCAACCCCACCCATCTGTCTCTCCATCTCTCCTCCTCTTCCTGTAAAACCCCCACCCTTCCCTCTCTCTCCATCTCTCTTCCTCTTCCTGTCCCAACCCCACCCATCTGTCTCTCCATCTCTCCTCCTCTTCCTGTAAAACCCCCACCCTTCCCTCTCTCTCCATCTCTCTTCCTCTTCCTGTCCCAACCCCACCCATCTGTCTCTCCATCTCTCCTCCTCTTCCTGTAAAACCCCCACCCTTCCCTCTCTCTCCATCTCTCCTCCTCTTCCTCTTCCAACCCACCCTTCTGTCTCTCCATCTCTCCTCCTCTTCCTGTAAAACCCCCACCCTTCCCTCTCTCTCCATCTCTCCTCCTCTTCCTCTTCCAACCCACCCTTCTGTCTCTCCTCCTCTTCCTGTCCCAACCCCACTCTCTTTTCTCTCTCTCCATCTCTTCCTTTTCTTCTCCCTCTCTTTGTCCCTCTTTCATTCCCCCCTTCCATCTTCTCTCCTCCTTCTACTACCTATCTCTCTCATCCTCTCCCTCCTCCTCTCCCTCCTCCTCCTCTCCTTCCTCCTCTCCCCAGTGTGATAATGACTGGGGCGTACAACAGCTTTTTCCGGATGTTTGACAGGGAGACGGGGCGGGGCGTGACCCTGGAGGTAAGCATATATACAAACACACAACTTTCTAACGTAAGTCGCTAACGTAAGCCGCTAACGTAAGTCGCTAACGTAAGCCGCTAAACGAGGCCGCTAACGTAAGCCGCTAAACGAGGCCGCTAACGTAAGTCGCTAACATAAGTCGCTAACGTAAGCCGCTAACGTAAGTCGCTAACGTAAGCCGCTAATGTAAGTCGCTAACGTAAGTCTCTGTGCTACTGAAATCCCAGTGTGTAGAACTGCTGGTTGATGATGTCACTCACCAGGTCTAATCTGATCAGAGAGAAATAATGAAACCACTTTCTGGTCCAGATTTCAATTTGCCTGCTCTAAACGTGTCCTCTCTCTCTCTCTCTCCTCTCCTCTCCTCTCCTCTCCTCTCCTCTCCTCTCCTCTCCTCTCCTCTCCTCTCCTCTCCTCTCCTCTCCTCTCCTCTCCTCTCACCCTCCCTGGAGGCGTGGCGAGAGACCAGTAAGCCGCGAGCTGTACTGCGGACGCGACGGATCTACACCGGGGGCAAGCGTCGTCGCGGCGACGTGGGGGTGGACAGTCTGGACTTCACTAAGAAGATCCTCCACATGGCCTGGCACCCCGAGGAGAACATCATCGCCATAGCCTCCACCAACAACCTCTACATCTTCCAGGACCGGGTCAGCCCCGATACACAGGGTCCAGACCTGGGTTCAGATACCATTTAGCACCGGGTCAGCCCCAACACACAGGGTCCAGACCTGGGTTCAGATACCATTTAGCACCGGGTCAGCCCCGACACACAGGGTCCAGACCTGGGTTCAGATACCATTTAGCACCGGGTCAGCCCCGACACACAGGGTCCAGACCTGGGTTCATATACCATGTGCACACACACACGCACACACACGCACACACACACACACACACACACACACACACACACACACACACACACACACACACACCCAAGGGGAATGAGTTGGACAGGCCTGAGATCAGTCTATAAGGGGAATGAGTTGGACAGGCCTGAGATCAGTCTATAAGATGAATGAGTTGGGACAGGCCTGAGATCAGTCTATAAGATGAATGAGTTGGACAGGCCTGAGATCAGTCTATAAGGTGAATGAGTTGGACAGGCCTGAGATCAGTCTATAAGATGAATGAGTTGGACAGGCCTGAGATCAGTCTATAAGATGAATGAGTTGGACAGGCCTGAGATCAGTCTATAATATGAATGAGTTGGACAGGCCTGAGATCAGTCTATAAGATGAATGATTTGGACAGGCCTGAGATCAGTCTATAAGCTGAATGAGTTGGACAGGCCTGAGATCAGTCTGTAAGGTGAATGAGTTGGACAGGCCTGAGATCAGTCTATAAGGTGAATGAGTTGGACAGGCCTGAGATCAGTCTATAAGATGAATGAGTTGGACAGGCCTGAGATCAGTCTATAAGATGAATGAGTTGAACAGGCCTGAGATCAGTCTATAAGGTGAATGAGTTGGACATGCCTGAGATCAGTCTATAAGGTGAATGAGTTGGGACAGGCCTGAGATCAGTCTATAAGATGAATGAGTTGGGACAGGCCTGAGATCAGTCTATAAGGTGAATGAGTTGGGACAGGCCTGAGATCAGTCTATGAGATGAATGAGTTGGGACAGGCCTGAGATCAGTCTATAAGGTGAATGAGTTGGACAGGCCTGAGATCAGTCTATAAGATGAATGAGTTGGACAGGCCTGAGATCAGTCTATAAGGTGAATGAGTTGGACAGGCCTGAGATCAGTCTATAAAGGGAATTAGTTGGACACCCCTGAGTTTGCTATCGAAGGTGAATGAGTTGGACAGGCCTGATATCAGTCTATAAGATGAATGAGTTGGGACAGGCCTGAGATCAGTCTATAAGGTGAATGAGTTGGGACAGGCCTGAGATCAGTCTATAAGGGGAATTAGTTGGGACAGGCCTGAGATCAGTCTATGAGATGAATGAGTTGGGACAGGCCTGAGATCAGTCTATAAGGTGAATGAGTTGGACAGGCCTGAGATCAGTCTATAAGGGGAATTAGTTGGACACCCCTGAGTTCGCGATCTAAGGTGTCTGAAGACAGAGGAAGGTGGTGTGTGTGTGTGTGTGTGTGTCTCAGACCGCAGTGACCCAGTGTGTGGATCCAATCACTGTTTATATTGTTATTTTAGTCAAGTCACTAGACGTCCCGTTTAACGGATTCCCTTTATGATCACAACACCTCAGCAAACCTGGATACACAGGACACCTTTACACACACCTGGTGAGAGTGGACACTTCTGGACACCTTTACACACACCTGGTGAGAGTGGACACATCTAGACACCTGGTGACTTATCTGGATTAATCTAGACACCTGGTGACCCATCTGGATTAATCTAGACACCTGGTGACCCATCTGGATTAATCTAGACACCTGGTAACCCATCTGGATTAATCGAGACACCTGGTGACCCATCTGGATGAATCTAGACACCTGGTTACCCATCTGGATTAATCTAGACACCTGGTGACTCATCTGGACACATCTAGACACCTGGTGACTCATCTAGATTTATCTAGACACCTGGTGACCCATCTGGATTAATCTAGACACCTGGTGACCCATCTGGATTAATCTAGACACCTGGTTACCCATCTGGATGAATCTAGACACCTGGTGACCCATCTGGACACATCTAGACACCTGGTGACCCATCTGGACACATCTAGACACCTGGTGACCCATCTGGATGAATCTAGACACCTGGTGATCCATCTGGACACATCTAGACACCTGGTGACCCATCTGGATTAATCTAGACACCTGGTGACCCATCTGGACACATCTAGACACCTGGTGACCCATCTGGATCCATCTAGGCACCTGGTGACCCATCTCGATTAATCTAGACAACTGGTGACCCATCTGGATGAATCTAGACACCTGGTGACCCATCTGGATTAATCTAGACACCTGGTGACACCTGGACACTCCTGGACAAGCTGATCCTAGATCTGTGCCTAAGAGCAACTTCTACCCCGAGCTACTAAATCTCTTGTGCTTCCATCCATCCACTCATACAGGCCCAAATGGACCTTTTTCCCTATATAGTGCACTACTTTTGACATGGGACCATAAGGCTCTGGTCAGAAGTAGTGCCCTATAAAGGGAATACTAGGTTGATCGTATTCTCATGTCTGTCTGTCTGTGTCTGTCTGTCTGTAACCTAGTTATCTCAGTGGTCAACCTTTACATAGAGTCATAGCTATGTAGCGAGACTATGCAGGATTTTGTTCCTGACTACCACCAACACACTTTGAATATAGCTAATCAAGTGGATTAGTCAAAATCAGGTGGGTTAGTGCAGGGCTGGAACTAAAGCCTGCACAGCTTGTAATGATGGTCTTCTAGGGTTGGTGGCCACTGGTTTAAAGGGGCAATCTGGGACTGATGCACTTCTACGGTTGGTGGCTACTAGTTTAAATGGGTAATCTGGGACTGATGCACTTCTAGGGTTGGTGGCCACTGGTTTAAAGGGGCAATCTGGGACTGATGCACTTCTAGGGTTGGTGGCTACTAGTTTAAAGGGGCAACCTGGGACTGATGCACTTCTAGGGTTGGTGGCCACTGGTTTAAAGGGGCAATCTGGGACTGATGCTCGTCCAGGGTTGGTGGCCACTGGTTTAAAGGGGCAATCTGGGACTGATGCACTTCTAGGGTTGGTGGCCACTGGTTTAAAGGGGCAATCTGGGACTGATGCACTTCTAGGGTTGGTGGCCACTGGTTTAAAGGGGCAATCTGGGACTGATGCTCGTCCAGGGTTGGTGGCCACTGGTTTAAAGGGGCAATCTGGGACTGATGCACTTCTAGGGTTGGTGGCCACTGGTTTAAAGGGGCAATCTGGGACTGATGCACTTCTAGGGTTGGTGGCCACTGGTTTAAAGGGGCAATCTGTAGTTCCGCGACATCACACCGCTTGAGTTCCCTCTCTCCTCCAATCATACACAGTAGTGTAGTGACGTCAGCGCGGCAACCTCACGGCTAACCAATCAGTAAGAGTGTCGTTGCGCTGTGGTTAGGACCATTGGAACAGTAGCATGTTATCCATTGTTACTGTCGTTGTATATCTATCATACCTGTATAACTAACAGTTATCTGAACACTCCACATGAACACTTGATGAAGGAATGTGTATAACAAAAATAAATTAAATAATATGAATCTGAGGATCAATCGTGGTGTTTGATTATTTGATGAAACTGTGTTTTTGTGTGACATTGTTTGTTTGTGGGAGACTGTCTTCTTCATCACATCCTACAGGAGGCCTGGTGCTGTAAAAGAGCTTTACAGTAACCTGGCCTAGACCCTAATGGAAGAGCTTTACAGTAACCCTGCCTAGACCCTAATGAAAGAGCTTTACAGTAACCCGGCCTAGACACTAATGAAAGAGCATTACAGTAACCCAGCCTAGAACCTAATGGAAGAGCTTTACAGTAACCCAGCCTAGACCAAGAGCAAGCAAAGCAGAAGCCAGACCACAGTGGCTGTAAGGCGTAGTGAGGTGCGTAGTGAGGTGCGTAGTGAGGTGCATAGTGAGGTGCGTACTGGCGGCAGAGAAGTCAGACCACAGTGGCTGTAAGGCGTAGTGAGGTGCGTAGTGAGGTGCGTACTGGCGGCAGAGAAGTCAGACCACAGTGGCTCTAAGGCGTAGTGAGGTGCGTAGTGAGGTGCGTAGTGAGGTGCGTAGTGAGGTGCATAGTGAGGTGCGTACTGGCGGCAGAGAAGTCAGACCACAGTGGCTGTAAGGCGTAGTGAGGTGCGTAGTGAGGTGCGTAGTGAGGTGCGTACTGGCGGCAGAGAAGTCAGACCACAGTGGCTGTAAGGCGTAGTGAGGTGCGTAGTGAGGTGCGTACTGGCGGCAGAGAAGTCAGACCACAGTGGCTGTAAGGCGTAGTGAGGTGCGTAGTGAGGTGCGTCAGAGAAGTCAGGCGCAGGAGAGCAAAGACTGTGTTACAACGGAGCAGTTTAATAATACAAATCACCGTGAACAAAAACAATAAATAAATACAATGGGGACGAAACCCTTCACACACCAGACATAACGTGCACAAACTCTTACAATCAACAATACTGGACATGGGGGGGGGGGACAGAAGATTAAATACACAACATGTAATTGATGGAATTGAAACCAGGTGTGAGGGAAGACAAGACAAAACAAATGGAAAATCAAAAAAGGTGGATCGGCGATGGCTAGAAGGCCGGTGACGTCGACCGCCGACCGAACAAGGAGAGGGACCGACTTCGGCTGAAGTCTTGACAGTGGTCCCGTATACAACTGATGTACAACATATTTGGCACAACGGTTGGGATGCCAGTTGTATCATACAAGAGTTTTTCTGCACACAAATAAACTACATAAGCGTGTGGAGAAACCGCTTAGTGGATCTGCAACAAACTCAGACAAACTCTTCATTGCATCACAAATATAACATCAGATCACAACCATTGTGTCCAATGTGTTGGAGATCAGTTGGCAGAACCTGAGTGTGAACGGGGCCAAAACTACAAAACACCAACCTAAGCTGTGACTGAGTGGAACAGACAGTGAAACTGAGACTCGGGGCTAACGGACGGCTGATACCTCACACTGGGCCAGGGAGAGGACCAAATATAGATTCAGTTTCTCAAAGACGTGTTTGAACATGGCATGGTTGTTGTTGTTGTTATTGTAGTCTATATCTGTGTGTAAGGTTGTACAATTCAAGTAACTTTCAATTCAATTCCCAGGATTTCCTGCTTGTCCCCCCCCCCCCCCCCCCTGATTCCGGGAATCTCCCAAACTGGAAAACCTGAGAATTTTGGGAAAATGACTGGAATTTTCAGAACTTTTCTGAGTGCTTCACTATACTGCCCTGACCAGTTGTAAGACAGTGCAGTGAATGTATCCGGTGACTGAGTAGAAGTTGTTGCCGTGGTAACGAGCCACCTCTTGAAAAAAAAAAAGAAATACAAAATGGCTTCCAGAAGAGAACTGTAGCAACCGTTCCCTTCGGGTGTTCCAACCAGAGACACGCCCCTTTTCACGCCTCCGTCCATCTGTCCATCAACCCATCCCTTTAATCACTAAGTTGCATCAGTATAATGTTTCTCGTTATTAAAAAAAAAGAGAAACGGCAACATTCATTCTAATTCAATTTAAAGTTTGTAAAAAAATTTTTTTTTAAAGGTACCAATTGTAATTTACACACTTAACAAGATAAGAGCATAGAGTGTTTTGTAGATGCTGAGAAAGGAATGTATGTTTTTAAATAACATTCTTACAACATACTAATGTTTTTAAATAGCATTCTTTCTTTTTAATGTTCTGAGAACACGACTTTAAATTAAAACCATGAGGAAACCTGTAGAAAACGTTATGCTGAAGTACTGAAATTAAATATTTTAATGTTCTCTGAACGTGACTAAGTAGAACCATGAGGAAACCTGTAGAAAACGTTATGCTGAAGTACTGAAATGAAATATTTTAATGTTCTCTGAACGTGACTAAGTAGAACCACGAGGAAACCTGTAGAAAACGTTATGCTGAAGTACTGAAATTAAATATTTTTATGTTCTCTGAACGTGACTAAGTAGAACCACGAGGAAATCTGTAGGAAACGTTATGCTGAAGTACTGAAATGAAATATTTTAACGTTCTCTGAACGTGACTAAGTAGAACCATGAGGAAACCTGTAGGAAACGTTATGCTGAAGTACTGAAATTAAATATTTTAACGTTCTCTGAGACCACGACTAAATAAACAATGAGGAAACCTGTAAAAACCTGTGGAAAATATTATGCTTGAAGAACTGACATTCCCAAAAGAAGAACGTTGTTTCTTAACGTTCTCTGAACAAATTTGAGATCATTAATTATATTGAACCGTGAGGAAACGTCATTGGAAAGTTGTATGCAATATAACCCCAGGAACAAACACACTCTCACCAAGTAGTGCACTGTGTAGGGAACAGGGTTCTATTGGTGACATAGATGTGATGTCATAGTGCACTGTGTAGGGAACAGGGTTCTATCGGTGACATAGATGTGATGTCATAGTGCACTGTGTAGGGAACAGGGTTCTATTGGTGACAGATGTGATGTCAAAGTGCACTGTGTAGGGAACAGGGTTCTATTGGTGACAGATGTGATGTCATAGTGCACTGTGTAGGGAACAGGGTTCTATTGGTGACATAGATGTGATGTCATAGTGCACTGTGTAGGGAACAGGGTTCTATTGGTGACATAGATGTGATGTCATAGTGCACTGTGTAGGGAACAGGGTTCTATTGGTGACATAGATGTGATGTCATAGTGCACTGTGTAGGGAACAGGGTTCTATTGGTGACATAGATGTGATGTCATAGTGCACTGTGTAGGGAACAGGGTTCTATTGGTGACATAGATGTGATGTCATAGTGCACTGTGTAGGGAACAGGGTTCTATTGGTGACATAGATGTGATGTCATAGTGCACTGTGTAGGGAACAGGGTTCTATTGGTGACATAGATGTGATGTCATAGTGCACTGTGTAGGGAACAGGGTTCTATTGGTGACATAGATGTGATGTCATAGTGCACTGTGTAGGGAACAGGGTTCTATTGGTGACATAGATGTGATGTCATAGTGCACTGTGTAGGGAACAGGGTTCTATTGGTGACATAGATGTGATGTCATAGTGCACTGTGTAGGGAACAGGGTTCTATTGGTGACATAGATGTGATGTCATAGTGCACTGTGTAGGGAACAGGGTTCTAAGATGTTCTCCTTTCCTTTCTTTAACTCGGCAAGTCACTGAAGAACTAATTCTTATTTTACATTGACGGCCAAACCCCCGGCCAAACCCCGGGCCAAACCTCGGCCGAAACCCCGGCCGAAACCCCGGCCGACACTGGGACAATTGTGCGCCGCCCTATGGGACTTCACGATAACGGCCGGTTGTGATACAGGCCCCGGATCGAACCAGCGTCTTTAGTGACGCCTCTATAGCGCTGCGACGCTGTGCCTTTAAACCGCAGCGCCACTCGGGTTAACATATGGTTTTCAGAACGTTATGTGCTAGCTGGGAAACATCCAAAAGTTACTAAGTGCTACATTTCAGATAAACAACTGCAAATACATACATACAGTACATACAGTACATACACAGTACATACAGTACAGTACATAGACAGTACATACAGTACATTACATACAGTACATACAGTACATACATACAGTACATACAGTACATACATACATACAGCACATACATACAGTACATACAGTACTACAGTACATACATACAGTACATACAGTAATACAGTAACAGTACATACATACAGTACATACATACAGTACATACAGTACAGTACATACAGTACATACATACATTACATTACAGTACATACAGTACATACAGTACATACATACAGTACATACAGTACATACATACAGTACATACATACAGTACATACAGTACATACAGTACATACATACAGTACATACATACAGTACATACAGTACATACAGTACATACATACATACATACAATACATACATACAGTACATACATACATACATACATACATACATACATACAGTACATACATACATACATTACATACCATACATACATACATACAGTACATACAGCATATACATACAGTACATACAGTACATACATACAGTACATACAGTACATACATACAGCACAATACATACAGTACATACAGTACATACAGTACAGTACATACACTACATACATACAGTACATACAGTACATACATACAGTACATACAGTACATACATACAGTACATACAGTACATACATACAGTACATACATACAGTACATACAGTACATACAATACATACAGTACATACATACAGTACATACATACAGTACATACATACAGTACATACAGCACATACATACAGTACATACAGTACATACAGTACATACAGTACATACAGTACATACCTACAGTACATACAGCACATACATACAGTACATACATACAGTACATACAGCACATACATACAGTACATACATACAGTACATACAGTACATACATACAGTACATACAGTACATACATACAGTACATACAGTACATACATACAGTACATACAGTACATACGTACATACATACAGTACATACATACAGTACATACAGCACATACAGCACATACATACAGTACATACATACAGTACATACATACAGTACATACAGCACATACATACATACAGTACATACAGCACATACATACATACATACAGTACATACAGTACATACAGTACATACAGTACATACATACAGTACATACAGTACATACAGCACATACATACATAGTACATACAGTACATACATACAGTACATACAGGTACCATACATACAGTACATACATACAGTACATACAGCACATACAGTACATACAGCAACGATACATACAGTACATACATACGTACATACAGTACATACATACAGTACATACATACAGTACATACAGCACATACATACATACATACAGTACATACAGTACATACATACAGTACATACAGTACATACATACAGTACATACATACAGTACATACAGCACATACAGCACATACATACAGTACATACATACAGTACATACATACAGCACATACATACATACAGTACATGCATACAGTACATACAGCACATACAGTACATACAGCACATACATACAGTACATACATACAGTACATACATACAGTACATACAGCACATACATACATACAGTACATACATACAGTACATACAGTACATACAGTACATACATACAGTACATACAGTACATACATACAGTACATACAGTACATACAGTACATACATACAGTACATACAGTACATACAGTACATATATACAGTACATACAGTACATACATACAGTACATACATACAGTACATACAGCACATACAGCACATACATACAGTACATACATACAGTACATACATACAGTACATACAGTACATACAGTACATACAGTACATACATACAGTACATACAGTACATACAGCACATACATACAGTACATACAGTACATACATACAGTACATACAGTACATACATACAGTACATACATACAGTACATACAGCACATACAGTACATACAGCACATACATACAGTACATACATACAGTACATACATACAGTACATACAGCACATACATACATACATACAGTACATACAGTACATACATACAGTACATACAGTACATACATACAGTACATACATACAGTACATACAGCACATACAGCACATACATACAGTACATACATACAGTACATACATACAGTACATACAGCACATACATACATACAGTACATACAGCACATACATACATACATACAGTACATACAGTACATACAGTACATACAGTACATACAGTACATACAGTACATACATACAGTACATACAGTACATACAGCACATACATACAGTACATGTTACATACAGTACATACAGTACATACATACAGTACATACATACAGTACATACAGCACATACAGTACATACAGCACATACATACAGTACATACATACAAGTACATACATACAGTACAGTACATACAGTACATACAGCACATACATACAGTACATACATACAGTACATACATACAGTACATACAGTACATACAGCACATACAGTACATACAGTACATACAGCATATACATACAGTACATACAGTACATACATACAGTACATACAGCACATACATACAGTACATACATACAGTACATACATACAGTACATACATACAGTACATACAGCACATACATACAGTACATACAGCACATACAGTACATACATACAGTACATACATACAGTACATACATACAGTACATACATACATACATACATACATACAGTACATACATACAGTACATACATACAGTACATACAGTACATACATACAGCATATACATACAGTACATACAGTACATACATACAGTACATACATACAGTACATACATACAGTACATACAGTACATACATACAGCATATACATACAGTACATACAGTACATACATACAGCACATACATACAGTACATACAGCACATACAGTACATACATACAGTACATACATACAGTACATACATACAGTACATACATACATACATACAGTACATACATACAGTACATACATACAGTACATACAGTACATACATACAGCATATACATACAGTACATACAGTACATACATACAGTACATACATACAGTACATACATACAGTACATACAGTACATACATTAACAGATTATACATACAGTACATACAGTCATACATACAGTACATACAGCACATACATACAGTACATACAGTACATACAGTACATACATTACAGTACATACATACATACTACAAGTACATACTACAGTACATACATACAGTACATACAGTACATACATACAGCATATACATACAGTACATACAGTACATACATACAGTACATACATACAGTACATACATACAGTACATACAGTACATACATACAGTACATACATACAGTACATACAGCACATACATACAGTACATACAGTACATACAGCACATACAGTACATACAGTACATACATACAGTACATACATACAGTACATACATACAGTACATACAGTACATACATACAGTACATACATACAGCACATACATACAGCACATACAGTACATACAGTACATACAGTACATACAGTACATACATACAGTACATACATACAGTACATACAGTACATACATACAGTACATACATACAGTACATACATACATACATACAGCACATACATACAGCACATACATACAGCACATACAGTACATACATACATACAGTACATACAGTACATACATACAGTACATACATACAGTACATACATACAGTACATACAGCACATACAGTACATACAGTACATACATACAGTACATACATACAGTACATACAGTACATACATACAGCACATACATACAGCACATACAGTACATACAGTACATACATACAGTACATACAGCACATACATACAGCACATACAGTACACACATACAGTACATACAGTACATACAGTACATACATACAGCACATACAGTACATACATACAGTACATACAGTACATACATACAGTACATACAGTACATACATACAGTACATACAGTACATACAGTACATACATACAGCGCATACAGTACATACATACAGTACATACAGTACATACAGTACATACAGTACATACAGTACATACATACATACATACATACAGTACATACAGTACATACAGCACATACATACATACAGTACATACATACAGTACATACAGTACATACATACAGTACATACAGTACATACATACAGTACATACAGTACATACAGTACAGTCAGTACATACATACAGTACATACAGTACATACATACAGTACATACAGTACATACAGTACAGTCAGTACATACGTACAGTACATACAGTACATACATACAGTACATACAGTACATACAGTACAGTCAGTACATACATACAGTACATACAGTACATACATACAGTACATACAGTACATACAGTACATGCATACAGTACATACAGTACATACAGTACATACAGTACATACATACAGTACATACAGTACATACATACAGTACATACAGTACATACATACAGTACATACAGTACATACATACAGTACATACAGTACATACATACAGTACATACAGTACATACAGTACATACAGCACATACAGTACATACAGTACATACAGTACATACAGTACATACATACAGTACATACATACAGTACATACATACAGCACATACAGTACATACAGTACATACAGTACATACATACAGTACATACATACAGTACATACATACAGTACATACAGTACATACATACAGTACATACAGTACATACAGTACATACAGCACATACAGTACATACAGTACATACATACAGCACATACAGTACATACATACAGTACATACAGTACATACATACAGCACATACAGTACATACATACAGTACATACAGTACATACATACAGTACATACATACAGTACATACATACACATACAGTACATACATACATACAGTACATACATACAGTACAGTTACAGTACATACAGTACATAAGTACATACATACAGGCACATACAGCCATCAGTACATACGTACATACATACAGCACATACAGTACATACATACAGTACATACAGTACATAATCAGTACATACAGTACATACATACAGTACATACAGTAACATACATACAGTACATACATACAGTACATAACATACATACATAATACAGCACATACATACAGTACATACATACAGTACATACATACAGCACATACATACAGTACATACATACAGTACATACAGTACATACAGTACATACAGTACATACAGTACATACATACAGTACATACATACAGTACATACATACAGTACATACAGTACATACATACAGTACATACAGTACATACAGTACATACATACAGTACATACATACAGTACATACAGTACATACAGTACATACAGTACATACATACAGTACATACAGTACATACATACAGTACATACAGTACATACATACAGTACATACATACAGTACATACATACATACATACAGTACATACATACAGTACATACATACAGTACATACAGTACATACATACAGCATATACATACAGTACATACAGTACATACATACAGTACATACATACAGTACATACATACAGTACATACAGTACATACATACAGCATATACATACAGTACATACAGTACATACATACAGTACATACAGCACATACATACAGTACATACAGTACATACAGTACATACATACAGTACATACATACATACATACAGTACATACATACAGTACATACATACAGTACATACAGTACATACATACAGCATATACATACAGTACATACAGTACATACATACAGTACATACATACAGTACATACATACAGTACATACAGTACATACATACAGTACATACATACAGTACATACAGCACATACATACAGTACATACAGTACATACAGCACATACAGTACATACAGTACATACATACAGTACATACATACAGTACATACATACAGTACATACATACATACATACAGCACATACATACAGCACATACAGTACATACAGTACATACATACAGTACATACATACAGCACATACATACAGCACATACAGTACATACAGTACATACAGTACATACAGTACATACATACAGTACATACATACAGTACATACAGTACATACATACAGTACATACATACAGTAACATACATACATACATACAGCACATACAATACAGCAACATACATACAGCACATACAGTACATACATACATACAGTACATACAGTACATACATACAGTACATACATACAGTACATACATACAGTACATACAGCAACATACAGTACATACAGTACATACATACAGTACATACATACAGTACATACAGTACATACATACAGCACATACATACAGCACATACAGTACATACAGTACATACATACAGTACATACAGCACATACATACAGCACATACAGTACATACATACAGTACATACAGTACATACAGTACATACATACAGCACATACAGTACATACATACAGTACAATACAGTACATACATACAGTACATACAGTACATACATACAGTACATACAGTACATACAGTACATACATACAGCACATACAGTACATACATACAGTACATACAGTACATACAGTACAGTACAGTACATACAGTACATACATACATACATACATACAGTACATACAGTACATACAGCACATACATACATACAGTACATACATACAGTACATACAGTAACATACATACAGTACATACAGTACATACATACAGTTACATACAGTACATACAGTACAGTTCAGTAACATACATACAGTACATACAGTACATACATACAGTAATACAGTACATCAGTACAGTCAGTACATACATACAGTACATACAGTACCATACATACAGTACATACAGTACATACAGTACAGTCAGTACATACATACAGTACATACAGTACATACATACAGTACATACAGTACATACAGTACATACATACAGTACATACAGTACATACAGTACATACAGTACATACATACAGTACATACAGTACATACATACAGTACATACAGTACATACATACAGTACATACAGTACATACATACAGTACATACAGTACATACATACAGTACATACAGTAACATACAGTACATACAGCACATACAGTACATACAGTACATACAGTACATACATACAGTAACAATACATACAGTAACATACATACAGCACATACAGTACATACAGTACATACAGTACATACATACAGTACATACATACAGTACATACATACAGTACATACAGTACATACATACAGTACATACAGTACATACAGTACATACAGCACATACAGTACATACAGTACATACATACAGCACATACAGTACATACATCAGTAATACAGTACATACATACAGCACATACAGTACATACATACAGTCATACAGTACATACATACAGTACATACAGTACATACATACAGTACATACATACAGTACATACAGTACATACATACAGTACATACAGTACATACAGTACATACAGCACATACAGTACATACAGTACATACATACAGCACATACAGTACATACATACAGTACATACAGTACATACATACAGCACATACAGTACATACATACAGTACATACAGTACATACATACAGTACATACAGTACATACATACAGTACATACATACAGTACATACAGTACATACATACAGTACATACATACAGTACATACATACAGCACATACATACAGTACATACATACAGTACATACATACAGCACATACATACAGTACATACATAAGTACATACAGTACATAGTACATAAGTACATACAGTACATACATACAGTACATACATACAGTACATACATACAGTACATACAGTACATACATACAGTACATACAGTACATACAGTACATACATACAGTACATACATACAGTTACATACAGTACATACAGTACATACAGTACGTACATACAGTACATACATACAGTACATACAGTACATACATACAGTACATACATACAGTACATACATACATACATACAGTACATACATACAGTACATACATACAGTACATACAGTACATACATACAGCATATACATACAGTACATACAGTACATACATACAGTACATACATACAGTACATACATAACAGTACATACAGTACATACATACAGCATATACATACAGTACATACAGTACATACATACAGTACATACAGCACATACATACAGTACATACAGTACATACATACATACATACAGTACATACATACAGTACATACATACAGTACATACAGTACATACATACAGCATATACATACAGTACATACAGTACATACATACAGTACATACATACAGTACATACATACAGTACATACAGTACTTACATACAGTACATACAGCACATACATACAGTACATACAGTACATACAGCACATACAGTACATACAGTACATACATACAGTACATACATACAGTACATACATACAGTACATACATACATACATACAGCACAATACATACAGCACATACAGTAACATACAGTACATACATACAGTACATACATACAGCACATACATACAGCACATACAGTACATACAGTACATACAGTACATACAGTACATACATACTAGTACATACATACAGTACATACAGTACATACATACAGTACATACATACAGTACATACATACATACATACAGCACATACATACAGCACATACATACAGCACATACAGTACATACATACATACAGTACATACAGTACATACATACAGTACAACAACAGTACATACATACAGTACCATACAGCACATACAGTACATACAGTACATACATACAGTACATACATACAGTACATACAGTACATACATACAGCACATACATACAGCACATACAGTACATACAGTACATACATACAGTACATACAGCACATACATACAGCACATACAGTACATACATACAGTACATACAGTACATACAGTACATACATACAGCACATACAGTACATACATACAGTACATACAGTACATACATACAGTAACATACAGTACATACCATACAGTACATACAGTACATACAGTACATACATACAGGCACATACAGTAACATACATACAGTACATACAGTACATACAGTACATACAGTACATACAGTACATACATACATACATACATACAGTACATACAGTACATACAGCACATACATACATACAGTACATACATACAGTACATACAGTACATACATACAGTACATACAGTACATACATACAGTACATACAGTACAGTCAGTACATACAACAGTACATACAGGTACATACAGTACAGTAATACAGTACAGTACGTCAGTAATACATACAGTACATACAGTAATACAGTACAGTCAGTACATACATACAGTACAGTCAGTACATACATACAGTACATACAGTACATACATACAGTACCATACCAGTACATACAGTACATACATACAGTACATACAGTACATCACAGTACATACAGTACATACATACATAACAGTACATACAGTACATACATGACAGTACATACAGTACATACATACATTACATACAGTACATACATACAGTACATACAGTACATTACATACAGTACATACCAGTACATACAGTACATACAAGCACATACAGTACATACAGTACATACAGTACATACAGTACATACATACAGTACATACATACAGTACATACATACAGCACATACAGTTACATACAGTACATACAGTACATACATACAGTACATACATACAGTACATACATACAGTACATACAGTACATACATACAGTACATACAGTACATACAGTACATACAGCACATACAGTACATACAGTACATACATACAGCACATACAGTACATACATACAGTACATACAGTACATACATACAGCACATACAGTACATACATACAGTACATACAGTACATACATACAGTACATACATACAGTACATACATACATACTACAGTACAACAGTACCATACATACATACAACATACAGTACATACAGTTACCCATACATACAGCACATACAGACATACATAACAGTACATACAGTCATACATACAGCACATAAGTTACATACATGACAGTACATACAGTACAAATACAGTACATAACTACCAGTACATACAGTACAGGACAACAGTACATAATAACAGTACATACATACAGAATACATACGCACATACAAATTACAGTACATACATACAGTACCATACATAACAGCACAATACATACAGTACATACATACAGTACATACAGTACATTGACAGTACATACAGTAACATACAGTACATACTACCAGTTACATACATACAGTACATACAGTTACAACATACAGTTACCATACATACAGAATACATACAGTACATACAGTACATACAACAGTACATACAGTACATACATACATACAGTACATACAGTACATACATACATACATACAGTACTACATACAGTATACAGTACATACAGTACATACATACAGTACATACAGTACATACATACAGTACATACAGTACATACATACAGTACATACAGTACATACATACAGTACATACAGTACATACATACAGTACATACATACAGTACATACAGTACATACAGTACATACAGTACATACAGTACATACATTATGTAGTTGTAGTACTATATAGATACATAGATATGCTACATATTCTACATACACAAGTCATCAGTGTGTTCCTAAGACAGTTAAATACACAACTCATAATACTATATTTGAAAAGGCTGTTCCTCTGAAATCTTCAATTCACCATGATTCCCTGGGGTCTTCCTTCAGTTATCCCCGTTTTAAAAAGACCACTCTGGCTATTTGTGAACCGTTTCCCACTGAGAAACGACAGCTCCAGTGGAAATACATTCAGGTTAATGCAGTTTACAGATGACCCACTTCTTCGTTTGATTTCAGCTCTCCGGGTGTTTCTGCCCGATTAGATACAATCTGACCCAACCATCCATTCCCGTCGTAAAAAAAACGCTTGCCCGCAGTTCGTTGCCGTGGTAACGAGCCACCCCATGAAAAAAAAATGACCAGTTGTAAGACAGTGCAGTGAATGTATCCGGTGACTGAGTAGAAGTTGTTGCCGTGGTAACGAGCCACCTCTTGGAAAAAAATAATAATTACAAAATGGCTTCCAGAAGAGATCAGCAGCAACTGTGTGTAACTGTAGCAACCGTTCCCTTCGGGTGTTCCAACCAGAGACACGCCCCTTTTCACACCTCCGTCCATCTGTCCATCAACCCATCCCTTTAATCACCAATTTGCTCTACAAATGAAGTTGTATTGAATTGAATTCCTTCATTCATCCATTTCCTATCTTTTCCCCCCCAGAGTCCATTTTGAAAAATGGCTGCCACTGTCTCTTCCACCACTAGTTGGTCACACGTTGAGCCTTTAGGACAGGAAGGGGAGGAGAGGGGGAGACAAGGTCCAAGACAAACTATTGTACACATTAAAACATTCCAGGGCAAAAATAAAGTTGTACTGAATTGAAATCCGTCACAACATCTCTCTCCTTTCTCGTCCTGTCACACGTCGATACGTGCCGAGAGGAAGGGAGAGAAGAAGAAGTCGAACGCGAACTTGACGGAGTTGAGTGTGGTCCGTCTCCAGTCTCTCTCGATCTTCACCTGCAGAGAGGAAAGTACAGACACATGGTCCTCTGTAAGGCAGTTGGTAGGAGCTTGCAAAAGCTAGGATATTGGGTTCGATTCCCGGGGCCTCCCATGTGTAAAATGTATGCGAGCACAACTAAGTGTCTCCGGATAGAATTATCTGCTAAATGGGACTATATGTTACCTGTCCGGCAGCGGTCAGAAGGGAGGAGTCACAGTCCAGACAGTAGATGGCCTTCAGCTCGAAGGACGGGACCTGGCCCCCCAGACGACCCTCCAACGTAGTGCTGAACTCCACCAGGCTGCCGGGCTGCAGGCGCAGCAACACCTAGACAACACCAACAGCTTCATCATTTAGGATCATCATAATAGCAGCAACACCTAGACAACACCAACAGCGTCATCATTTAGGATCATCATAATAGCAGCAACACCTAGACAACACCAACAGCTTCATCATTTAGGATAATCATAATAGCAGCAACACCTAGACAACACCAACAGCTTCATCATTTAGGATAATCATAATAGCAGCAACACCTAGACACCACCAACAGCTTCATCATTTAGGATAATCATAATAGCAGCAACACCTAGACACCACCAACAGCTTCATCATTTAGGATAATCATAATAGCAGCAACACCTAGACAACACCAACAGCTTCATCATTTAGGATAATCATAATAGCAGCAACACCTAGACAACACCAACAGCTTCATCATTTAGGATAATCATAATAGCAGCAACACCTAGACAACACCAACAGCTTCATCATTTAGGATAATCATAATAGCAGCAACACCTAGACAACACCAACAGCTTCATCATTTAGGATCATCATAATAGCAGCAGCACCTAGACACCACCAACAGCTTCATCATTTAGGATAATCATAATAGCAGCAACACCTAGACAACACCAACAGCTTCATCATTTAGGATAATAATTTTGGCCTTTTATTAAATGCATGCATACATTTTACATTCGGGAGACCCCAGTTTTTTAATAGGTTATTAATCATTTTAAAGTAAAGTTATTTAATGAGAACAGAGGGATAACAACAGAGTCGTGCATTTAGACTGTAAAGACAGTGAGGTTTGTGCACTATGAAAAGGCCAAACTCTGTCAATACATGGCTTTGGACAACACCAACAGCAAAAGGGTAATAATGATCCTTGTTAGAACAGGTTAATAATGATCATCGTTAGAACAGGGTAATAATGATCCTCGTTAGAACAGGGTAATAATGATCCTCGTTAGAACAGGGTAATAATGATCCTCGTTAGAACAGGGTAATAATGATCCTCGTTAGAACAGGGTAATAATGATCCTCGTTAGAACAGGGTAATAATGATCATCGTTAGAACAGGGTAATAATGATCATCGTTAGGACAGGGTAATAATGATCCTCGTTAGAACAGGGTAATAATGATCCTCGTTAGAACAGGGTAATAATGATCCTCGTTAGAACAGGTTAATAATGATCCTCGTTAGAACAGGGTAATAATGATCATCGTTAGAACAGGGTAATAATGATCCTCGTTAGAACAGGGTAATAATGATCCTCGTTAGAACAGGGTAATAATGATCCTCGTTAGAACAGGGTAATAATGATCCTTGTTAGAACAGGTTAATAATGATCCTCGTTAGAACAGGGTAATAATGATCCTCGTTAGAACAGGGTAATAATGATCCTCGTTAGAACAGGGTAATAATGATCCTCGTTAGAACAGGGTAATAATGATCATCGTTAGAACAGGGTAATAATGATCCTTGTTAGAACAGGGTTCTGTGTTCCTAAAGAAACAGGGTTTACCTGTCTGAACTCATGACTGGCCACCAGTTTGATGTCTCTGGCCCGGTCCTCTGGAACCCCGTCTTCCTCGGGCATCCCCACGCCCACCTCAAATCAAATCAAACTTTGATTATAGTACATAAAAATATATTTTTTTAAATCACACTTTACATTAAAACAATAAAATGAAAAAAAAGTACAAGTGGATAAATAAATTACTAAAGTTACTAACTATTACTGAATAAAGGCCCCGGTCCCGTGGGGCCCAGAGGGTAGAACAGAGTATATCTACAACTAAATTACTAAAGTTACTAACTATTACTGAATAAAGGCCCCGGTCCCGTGGGGCCCAGAGGGTAGAACAGAGTATATCTACAACTAAATTACTAAAGTTACTAACTATTACTGAATAAAGGCCCCGGTCCCGTGGGGCCCAGAGGGTAGAACAGAGTATATCTACAACTAAATTACTAAAGTTACTAACTATTACTGAATAAAGGCCCCGGTCCCGTGGGGCCCAGAGGGTAGAACAGAGTATATCTACAACTAAATTACTAAAGTTACTAACTATTACTGATTAAAGGCCCCGGTCCCGTGGGGCCCAGAGGGTAGAACAGAGTATATCTACAACTAAATTACTAAAGTTACTAACTATTACTGAATAAAGGCCCCGGTCCCGTGGGGCCCAGAGGGTAGAACAGAGTATATCTACAACTAAATTACTAAAGTTACTAACTATTACTGAATAAAGGCCCCGGTCCCGTGGGGCCCAGAGGGTAGAACAGAGTATATCTACAACTAAATTACTAAAGTTACTAACTATTACTGATTAAAGGCCCCGGTCCCGTGGGGCCCAGAGGGTAGAACAGAGTATATCTACAACTAAATTACTAAAGTTACTAACTATTACTGAATAAAGGCCCCGGTCCCGTGGGGCCCAGAGGGTAGAACAGAGTATATCTACAACTAAATTACTAAAGTTACTAACTATTACTGAATAAAGGCCCCGGTCCCGTGGGGCCCAGAGGGTAGAACAGAGTATATCTACAACTAAATTACTAAAGTTACTAACTATTACTGATTAAAGGCCCCGGTCCCGTGGGGCCCAGAGGGTAGAACAGAGTATATCTACAACTAAATTACTAAAGTTACTAACTATTACTGATTAAAGGCCCCGGTCCCGTGGGGCCTAGCGGGTAGAACAGAGTATATCTACAACTATTACTGATTAAAGGCCCTGGTCCCGTGGGGCCCAGCAGGTATAACAGAGTATATCTACAACTATTACTGGTCCCTTGGGGCCCAGAGGGTAGAACAGAGTATTTCTACAACTATTACTGGTCCCGTGGGGCCCAGCAGGTATAACAGAGTATTTCTACAACTATTACTGGTCCCGTGGGGCCCAGCAGGTATAACAGAGTATTTCTACAACTATTACTGGTCCCGTGGGGCCCAGCAGGTATAACAGAGTATATCTACAACTATTACTGATTAAAGGTCCCTGTCCCATGGGGCCCAGCAGGTAGAACATGGCGCTTGCAACACCAGGAAGTGAGTTCGATTCCCGGTGGGGACCAGTATGAAAAAGGACGGGGAAAAAAATACACTCAATACTGTAAGTCGCTCCGGAGAAGAGCGTCTGTTAAATGACTAAAAATGTAAATGTAAAAGCCAGGCTAAAAAATGTAAACGTTTCCTGTATCTCTTACCTCCAACACATAGCTGTCGTATCGCTTCACGTGACACGTGTGTTTGGCCAAAGCCTTAATCACACACAGCTCCTCCTCTTCCTGCTGCCGGAGGAGGACGGCCGTCGGCACGGCAACGCCAAGCACTGTGGCGTTGGCGTAGTCGGCGGCGGTGAGGTTAGCATTAGCGACGGTTGCCGTGGCGTCGGGGGTGTTGGAGTTGGCCGTTGAGGATGTGGAGGTGTTGGTAGAGTTGTTCCGCAGCGGGTCACATTTAGGATAGGTCTCTCCGTAAAGACAGCGTAACCAATCTCCCATGAACACCGGCAGCAGGTTGATGACGGACTGGGCTCCGTTCTCAGTTTCCGCTACACGCACCTGCCTGAACCTCCCGGTCCACGTCACCTGGAAATTATTTAAAAAATGTTTAAAAAAAAGTTTTTTTGAAAATGGCACAATATTCTCTTTACATACAGTATAGCTGGTGTCAGAATGTTTAAGTGATGTTCCTGGTGTCAGAGTGTACCTGGTGTCAGAGTGTACCTGGTGTCAGAGTGTACCTGGTGTCAGAGTGTACCTGGTGTCAGAGTGTTTAAGTTATGCAACTGGTGTCAGAGTGTACCTGGTGTCAGAGTGTACCTGGTGTCAGAGTGTACCTGGTGTCAGAGTGTACCTGGTGTCAGAGTGTTTAAGTTATGTACCTGGTGTCAGTGTACCTGGTGTCAGAATGTACCTGGTGTCAGAATGTACCTGGTGTCAGAGTGTACCTGGTGTCAGTGTTTAAGTTATGCACCTGGTGTCAGAGTGTACCTGGTGTCAGAGTGTACCTGGTGTCAGAGTGTACCTGGTGTCAGAGTGTTTAAGTGTTGTACCTGGTGTCCGTCCAGGTGTGTACAGAAGATCTGTGTCTGAGCCACACCTTTCACCTTCCAGGCAGGAGGACCACACAGCTGCCCGTACTGTCTCCAGGTCAACGTAGAGTTATACCCCTAAACATCAACGTTGCATTTCATTCAATACAACTAAAGATTAAATAAAAGTAAAGCCCTAATACGTTTTTAAATCAGTGGAGTGCATTTCTACACACTTTCCAGTACAAAGCCAAGTACAGCCCCAGTTACCATCCCACCCAGTACAAAGCCAAGTACAGCCCCAGTTACCATCCCACCCAGTACAAAGCCAAGTACAGCCCCAGTTACCATCCCACCCAGTACAAAGCCAAGTACAGCCCCAGTTACCATCCCACCCAGTACAAAGCCAAGTACAGCCCCAGTTACCATCCCACCCAGTACAAAGCCAAGTACAGCCCCAGTTACCATCCCAAAGTCCCTTCCTTTCCTCTTTACCTGCAGTCCCTCAGAGTGGTACACGTACATCCAGAAGAACAGCATCACCATGGTGACGCAGCACAGGATGAGCTTGACGGCGCCGCGTTGCGACATGGAGTGGAACACATCCATGAGAGACAGGCCGAAGCGCGTCCACAGCCTCAGTGTCACCGGCACCGCACACACGGCCAGAGTCACAATCATCTGACAGAACAAAAATGTATTGACCCAACGCAATGTGGACATTATAGTGGTGTTATAGTGACATAGTGGTATTATAGTGGTATTATAGGGGCATTATAGTGGTATTATAGTGGTATCATAGTGACATAGTGGTATTATAGTGGTATTATAGTGACATAGTGGTATTATAGTGGTATCATAGTGGCATTATAGTGGTGTTATAGTGACAGTGGTTTATAGTGGTGTGGTATTATAGTTGCATTATATAGGTATAATAGTGGTATCATAGTGGTATTATAGTGGCATTATAGGGGCATTATAGTGGTATTATAGTGGTATTATAGTGGTATTATAGTGGTATTATAGTGGTATCATAGTGGTATTATAGTGGTATTATAGTGACAGTGGCATTATCGTGGTATTATAGTGGTATTAGTGGTATTATATTGGCATTATAGTGGTATTATAGTGGTATTAGTGGTATTATAGTGGCATTATAGTGGCATTATAGTGGTATTATAGTGGTATCATAGTGGTATTATAGTGGTATTATAGTGGCATTGTAGTGGTATCATAGTGGTATTATAGTGGTATTATAGTGGAATTATCGTGGCATTATAGTGGTATTATAGTGGTATTATAGTGTCATTATAGTGGTATTATAGTGGTATTACAGTGTGTTGATTTGTGTATTTTGTTAACTGACCTCACTAAATGAAACAAATGCGAATGGACAATAAAGTTATGGTATTGGGACAGAAACAACAGAAACAATCCCCATCGTGTTTTTAAAACTGTATGTACTGCGTGTATGTCTCTTTAAAACTGCCGACCAATCATCACCTTGGTGAGCTCCAGCTCCAGGAACCATTTGACCAGCTGGATGAGGACCATGGCGGCCAGCCCCACGGCCAGCACGGGCAAGGCAAACAGGAACAGGAAGTAGCCAACGCAGGTCCGGATGAGTCCCACGGGGGAAGAGTTTTGGAGCAGCACCACAGAGAACTCACACCACAGGAAGCAGACCAAGTAGGGGACCAGGAAACAGTAGGTCCCACGGAAACCACGCTGCCTAGCCATACTGGGGGAGGAGAGGGAGGAGGGAGAGGGGGAGGGAGGAGAAGAGAGGGAGGGGGGGGGAGAGGGAGGGGAGGAGGAGAGGAGAGGGAGGAGGGAGGGAGGGAGGGAGGGAGGGAGGGAGGGAGGGAGGGAGGGAGGGAGGGAGGGAGGGAGGGAGGGAGGGAGGGAGGGGGAGGAGGAGAGGAGAGGGGAGTAGGGGTGGTGAGGAGAGGGGTGAAGGGGGGAGTAGGGGTGGTGAGGAGAGGAGGAGAGAGGGGGAAGGGGGGAGTAGGGGTGGTGAGGAGAGGGGTGAAGGGGGGGTAGGGGTGGTGAGGAAAGGAGAGGAGAGGAGGAAGAGGGAGGGGTAGTGAGGAGAGGAGAGGAGGAAGAGGGATGGGTGGTGAGGAGAGGAGGGGAGGGGGTGGGGAGGAGAGGAGAGGAGAGGGGGGGATGAGAAACCAACATGTTACGATGAAGTGGCAAACAGCATATTTATGCCTGGATGACTTAGGCTTTTCAGCGACAACATTCTAACTGAAAATGACTTCGCTACTCTTCCTATATGGAGTAGAAAGCTTACATGGCATGTGAACGTTCACAAACCTTGCCCTTGTCGAACACACATCAGATGTGATTCCATTTATCTATTTTCCACTTAGCAGACATCCAGAGAGACTTCCAGGAGCAAGTAGGGATGCCTTGCTCAAGGACACATCAACAGATTTTTCAACTTGTCGTCAGCTCAGGGATTCGATCCAGATACCTTTTGGTTGATGGACCAAGAGTCCAGCCGCTAGGATAACTAACGCCATATTCCATTGTGCTCGGCTGAAGAACAGGAAGTAGAGGTAGAGGTACTGACCTGAAGAACAGGCAGTAGAGGTAGAGGTACTGACCTGAAGAACAGGCAGTAGAGGTAGAGGTACTGACCTGAAGAACAGGAAGTAGAGGTAGAGGTACTGACCTGAAGAACAGGAAGTAGAGGTAGAGGAACTGACCTGTAGAACAGGAAGTAGAGGTACTGACCTGTAGAACAGGAAGTAGAGGTAGAGGTACTGACCTGTAGAACAGGAAGTAGAGGTAGAGGTACTGACCTGAAGAACAGGAAGTAGAGGTAGAGGTACTGACCTGAAGAACAGGAAGTAGAGTTAGAGAAACTGACCTGAAGAACAGGAAGTAGAGTTAGAGATACTGACCTGAAGAACAGGAAGTAGAGGTAGAGGTCTAGCAGGCAGGGCAGACTAATCTTCATCACCACTGAATCCCCTAGGGGCAGGGTGGTGAAGGTGTGGCTCAGCATCCTCAGCAGAACAGCACTCTGGGGCAGGAGACTGGTCAGGGAACACAAAGACGTTGCCACCTACAGACAGAACCGGACATAGGACCAGCAGTAATATGTGTTATAATATATATGGTCTCTGGTCTAAAGTAGTGCACTATATAGGGAATAGGGCTCTGGTCTAAAGTAGTGCACTATATAGGGAATAGGGTGCTACAGGTCTCTGGTCTAAAGTAGTGCACTATATAGGGAGTAGGGTGCCATAGGGCTCTGGTCTAAAGTGGTGCACTATATAGGGAATAGGGCTCTGGTCTAAAGTAGTACACTATATAGGGAATAAGGTGCCATAGGGCTCTGGTCTAAACTAGTGCACTATATAGGGAATATGGTGCCATAGGGCTCTGGTCTAAAGTAGTGCACTATATAGGGAATATGGTGCCATAGGGCTCTGGTCTAAAGTAGTGCACTATATAGGGAATATGGTGCCATAGGGCTCTGGTCTAAAGTAGTGCACTATATAGGGATTAGGGTGCCGTTTGGCCTGTGTCTGACCTCAGTGATGAGCGCCCGTTTGGCGTAGGTGGCGCCCGAAGGACTCAGGCTCTTGTAGCTGACCACAGTGAACAAGATGGCTACCGTGGACAGCTCCGAGCAGGGGATCCATCCTATAACACAGACACACTGGTTAGCCTCTTATAGACACACTACACACACACACACACACACACACACACACACACCTTTATCAGCGACGGGGAAGGAGAAGACGATGAAGAACACCGATATCAGGAAGTAGAGGTAGGGTTCTAGATTGTTCCAGCCGAAGTTAGACTCTGCTTGCTCCACGTCCAGGCCAGGCTCAAACCTGGTCAGCAGGGTTGTTAGGGCACTGAAGTTCTCCCACGCCTGGAGAGGAGGAGGAGGAGGAGGGAGAGGAAGAGGAAGAGGAAGAGGAGAGGAGAGGAGAGGAGAGGAGAGGAGAGGAGAGGAGAGGAGAGGAGAGGAGAGGAGAGGAGAGGAGAGGAGAGGAGAGGAGAGGAGAGGAGAGGAGAGGAGAGGAGAGGAGAGTGTTAGACTCTGCTTGCTCCATGTCCAGGCCAGGCTCAAACCAGGTCAGCAGGATTGTTAGGGCACTGAAGTTCTCCCACGCCTGGAGAGGAGGAGGAGGAGGGTGAGGAAGAGGAGGAGAGGAGGAGGAAGAGGAGGAGAGGAGAGTGTTAGACTCTGCTTGCTCCACGTCCAGGCCAGGCTCAAACCTGGTCAGCAGGGTTGTTAGGGCACTGAAGTTCTCCCACGCCTGGAGAGGAGGAGGAGGAAAAGGAGGAAGACAAAGAAGAAGATGAGAGAAGAGTAATGTTAGTTTTAAGGAAAGGAGAGGGTAATGTTAGTTTTAAGGAAAGGAGAGGGTCATGTTAGTTTGAGGAGAGGAGAGGGTAATGTTAGTTTGAGGAGAGGAGAGGGTAATGTTAGTTTGAGGAGAGGAGAGGGTAATGTTAGTTTGAGGAGAGGAGAGGGTAATGTTAGTTTGAGGAGAGAAGAGGAGAGGAGAGTGTAATGTTAGTTTGAGGAGAGGAGAGGGTAATGTTAGTTTGAGGAGAGGGTAATGTTAGTTTGAGGAAAGGAGAGGGTAATGTTAGTTTGAGGAGAGAAGAGGGGAGGAGAGGGTAATGTTAGTTTGAGGAGAGGAGAGGGTAATGTTAGTTTGAGGAGAGGGTAATGTTAGTTTAAGGAAAGGAGAGGGTAATGTTAGTTTTAAGGAAAGGAGAGGAGAGGGTAATGTTAGTTTAAGGAAAGGAGAGGGTAATGTTAGTTTGAGGAGAGGAGAGGGGAGGAGAGGGTAATGTTAGTTTTAAGGAGAGGAGAGGGTAATGTTAGTTTTAAGGAGATGAGAGGGTAATGTTAGTTTGAGGAGAGGAGAGGGTAATGTTAGTTTGAGGAGAGGGTAATGTTAGTTTGAGGAGAGGAGAGGGTAATGTTAGTTTGAGGAGAGGGTAATGTTAGTTTGAGGAGAGGGTAATGTTAGTTTGAGGAGAGGGTAATGCTAGCTTGAGGAGAGGGTAATGTTAGTTTGATGAGATGAGATGGTAATGTTAGTTCGAGGAGAGGGTGATGTTAGTTTGATGAGAGGGTAATGTTAGTTTGATGAGAGGAGAGGGTAATGTTAGTTTGAGGAGAGGAGAGGGTAATGTTAGTTTGAGGAGAGGAGAGGGTAATGTTAGTTTGAGGAGAGGAGAGGGTAATGTTAGTTTGAGGAGAGGAGATGTAATGTTAGTTTGAGGAGAGGGTAATGTTAGTTTGAGGAGAGGGTAATGTTAGTTTGAGGAGAGGAGAGGGTCATGTTAGTTTGAGGAGAGGGTAATGTTAGTTTGAGGAGAGGAGAGGGTAATGTTAGTTTGAGGAGAGGAGATGGTAATGTTAGTTTGAGGAGAGGAGAGGGTAATGTTAGTTTAAGGAGAAGGTAATGTTAGTTTGAGGAGAGGAGAGGGTAATGTTAGTTTGAGGAGAAGGTCATGTTAGTTTGAGGAGAGGAGAGGGTAATGTTAGTTTGAGGAGAGAAGAGGGTAATGTTAGTTTGAGGAGAGGATAGGGTAATGTTAGTTTGAGGAGAGGAGAGGGTAATGTTAGTTTGAGGAGAGGAAAGGAGAGGGTAATGTTAGTTTAAGGAACGTAGAGGGTAATGTTAGTTTGAGGAGAGGAGAGGGTAATGTTAGTTTGAGGAGAGGAGAGGGTAATGTTAGTTTGAGGAGAGGGTAATGTTAGTTTAAGGAGAGGAGAGGGTAATGTTAGTTTAAGGAAAGGAGAGGGTAATGTTAGTTTAAGGAAAGGAGAGGAGAGGGTAATGTTAGTTTGAGGAGAGAAGAGGAGAGGGTAATGTTAGTTTTAAGGAAAGGAGAGGGTAATGTTAGTTTTAAGGAAGGGAGAGGGTAATGTTAGTTTGAGGAGAGGAGAGGGTAATGTTAGTTTGAGGAGAGGAGAGGGTAATGTTAGTTTGAGGAGAGGAGAATGTTAGTTTTAAGGAAAGGAGAGGGTAATGTTAGTTTGAGGAGAGGAGAGGGTAATGTTAGTTTTAAGGAAAGGAGAGGGTAATGTTAGTTTGAGGAGAGGGTAATGTTAGCTGAGCTGTACCTTGCTGCTCTGGAAGATGCGTAGCGTGCAGATCACCATGGAGATGAAGGAGAGGTAGAAGACGAGGAGTGGGATGAAGAAGGCAAACAGGTCAACAGTCAGATTACTGATGATGAAGAAGAAGATGAGCGCGTTGACGTGGTGCGTGGGGATCACCGTGCTCAGCCATTGGACGCCGGCGCGAGACGCCCAATCAATGAGCTGATCCTTCACCTCGATGACCGCAGTGATAGGGTACTGTAACACCTGGAGATAAAGAGGGAGGAGGGGTGAGAGAGGAGAGAGGAAGGAGGAA
>NW_022265014.1:175031-215031 GCF_002021735.2 Oncorhynchus kisutch | reverse complement strand
CTACAGGGTGGTATTCAGGACATGGGTAACCAGTGAACTACAGGGTGGTATTCAGGACGTGGGTAACTACAGGGTGGTATTCAGGACGTGGGTAACCAGTGAACTACAGGGTTGTATTCAGGACGTGGGTAACCAGTGAACTACAGGGTGGTATTCAGGACGTGGGTAACCAGTGAACTACAGGGTGGTATTCAGGACGTGGGTAACTACAGGGTGGTATTCAGGACGTGGGTAACCAGTGAACTACAGGGTGGTATTCAGGACGTGGGTAACTACAGGTTGGTATTCAGGACGTGGGTAACTACAGGGTGGTATTCAGGATGTGGGTAACCAGTGAACTACAGGGTGGTATTCAGGACGTGGGTAACTACAGGGTGGTATTGAGGACGTGGGTAACCAGTGAACTACAGGGTGGTATTCAGGACGTGGGTAACTACAGGGTGGTATTCAGGACGTGGGTAACCAGTGAACTACAGGGTGGTATTCAGGATGTGGGTAACCACAGGGTGGTATTCAGGACGTGGGTAACCAGTGAACTACAGGGTGGTATTCAGGATGTGGGTAACTAAAGGGTGTCATTCAGGATGTGGGTAACCAGTGAACTACAGGGTGGTATTCAGGACGTGGGTAACCAGTGAACTACAGGGTGGTATTCAGGACGTGGGTAACCGGTTAACTACAGGGTGATATTCAGGACGTGGGTAACTACAGGGTGGTATTCAGGACGTGGGTAACCAGTGAACTACAGGGTGGTATTCAGGACGTGGGTAACCAGTGAACTACAGGGTGGTATTCAGGACGTGGGTAACCAGTGAACTACTGGGTGGTATTCAGGACGTGGGTAACCACAGGGTGGTATTCAGGACGTGGGTAACCAGTGAACTACAGGCTGGTATTTAGGACGTGGGTAACCAGTGAACTACAGGGTGGTATTCAGGATGTGGGTAACCAGTGAACTACATGGTGATATTCAGGACATGGGTAACTACAGGGTGGTATTCAGGACGTGGGTAACTACAGGGTGGTATTCAGGACGTGGGTAACCAGTGAACTACAGGCTGGTATTTAGGATGTGGGTAACCAGTGAACTACAGGGTGGTATTCAGGACGTGGGTAACCAGTTAACTACAGGGTGATATTCAGGACGTGGGTAACTACAGGGTGGTAATCAGGACGTGGGTAACTACAGGGTGGTAATCAGGACGTGGGTAACCAGTGAACTACAGGGTGGTATTTCTGTCCTCCTCTACCTTTCCTCTGGATCCAGCAGCGCTGTAGAAGACGGGCTGCACTCTTCCGTCCCTGCTTAGCGGCCTGCACCAGCCAATCAACTGCCAGGCGGTTATTAAGCTCCGCCTCCTTCTCCTCAGCCAACCCCAGGTAGTATCTGCCCAGCTAAAGGAGGAGACATGTAAGTAATAAACCAACAACTGGAGCCATCTCTACAGACATGTTAGTTACCGTAATACACCTAAAACTGGAGCCAACCCTAAAGACATGTTAGTTACCATAATACACCTACAATTGGAGCCATCCCCAGGTAGGGACTTCCTACATTACCTAGCATGCCTACAGAAGCCCAGTCAGAACTACCCAGACTTCTTCCTACATTACCCAGCATGCCTAGAGACGGATCAAGTGAAAGACATTTTCCAATCTTAACTTTCACTCCTCAACCTCTCTCTCTCTCTCTCTCTCTCTCTCTCTCTCTCTCTCTCTCTCTCTCTCTCTCTCTCTCTCTCTCTCTCTCTCTCTCTCTCTCTCCTCTCTCTCTCTCTCTCTCTCTCTCTCTCTCTCTCTCTCTCTCTCTCTCTCTCTCTCTCTCTCTCTCTCTCTCTCTCTCTCTCTCTCTCTCTCCCTCCCTCCCTCCCTCCCTCCCTCCCTCCCTCCCTCCCTCCCTCCCTCCCTCCCTCCCTCTCTCTCTCTCTCTCCCTCCCTTCCAAAAACTGCATGCCTGTCTGTGTGTATGTGTGGGACGGTCTCACTAACTAGAACCCAGCACTCAGGAATTTACCCTTTTAGAACCGAGGCTGCTACTCAGATCATCTTCCACTGGTGTGTGTGAGGGTGTGTGAATGTATGTGTGTGTGAGGGTGTGTGTGTGTGTGTTACATTCAGAGCACGGGCTCTGAATATTCCAGAAGGCTGAGAATAGACGCAGTCATGATCAGACAACCAGCGAGCATTAAAACATCACTGCGTGTGTTCACTCACACTGGTCTGTGCTCTGGCATCTCCAGACGTGGCCTTCTCCTCCATCTCCTCAAACGACAAGTCCTCCTCAGGATCCTCATCTGTAGCAGAGGAGACAAGAGGAGAGACAAAGGAGAGGAGAGACAGAGGAGAGGAGAGAGAGGAGAAGAGAGACAGAGGAGAGGAGAGACAGAGGAGAGGAGAGACAAAGGAGAGGAGAGACAAAGGAGAGGAGAGGAGAGATAGAGGAGAGGAGAGAGAGGAGAGGAGAGATAGAGGAGAGGAGACAAGAGGAGAGACAGATGAGAGACAGAGGAGAGGAGAGACAAAGGAGAGGAGAGACAGAGGAGAGGAGAGACAGAGGAGAGGAGAGACAAAGGAGAGGAGAGATAGATGAGAGGAGACAAGAGGAGAGACAGATGAGAGACAGAGGAGAGACAGAGGAGAGGAGAGAGAGGAGAGGAGAGACAGGAGAGGAGAGACAGGAGAGGAGAGACAGAGGAGAGGAGAGACAGAGGAGAGGAGAGACAAAGGAGAGGAGAGACAAAGGAGAGGAGAGACAGAGGAGAGGAGAGAGAGGAGAGGAGAGACAAGGGAGAGGAGAGAGAGGAGAGGAGAGACAAAGGAGAGGAGAGACAGAGGAGAGAGAGGAGAGGAGAGAGAGGAGAGGAGAGACAAAGGAGAGGAGAGGAGAGAGAGAGGAGAGGAGAGACAAAGGAGAGGAGAGACAGAGGAGAGAGAGGAGAGGAGAGAGAGGAGAGGAGAGACAAAGGAGAGGAGAGGAGAGAGAGGAGAGGAGAGACAAAGGAGAGGAGAGGAGAGAGAGGAGAGGAGAGACAAAGGAGAGGAGAGGAGAGAGAGGAGAGGAGAGACAAAGGAGAGGAGAGACAGAGGAGAGAGAGGAGAGGAGAGAGAGGAGAGGAGAGACAAAGGAGAGGAGAGAGAGGAGAGGAGAGACAAAGGAGAGGAGAGACAGAGGAGAGGAGAGAGAGGAGAGGAGAGACAAAGGAGAGGAGAGAGAGGAGAGGAGAGACAAAGGAGAGGAGAGAGAGGAGAGGAGAGACAGAGGAGAGGAGAGTTGACTGTTGTAGTCAGCTACCACCTGGTACTATACCCTGAACCTTAGAGACTGTTGTAGTCAGCTACCACCTGGTACTGTACCCTGTACCTTAGAGACTGTTGTAGTCAGCTACCACCTGGTACTGTACCCTGTACCTTAGAGACTGTTGTAGTCAGCTACCACCTGGTACTGTACCCTGTACCTTAGAGACTGTTGTAGTCAGCTACCACCTGGTACTGTACCCTGTACCTTAGAGACTGTTGTAGTCAGCTACCACCTGGTACTGTACCCTGTACCATAGAGACTGTTGTAGTCAGCTACCACCTGGTACTGTACCCTGTACCATAGAGACTGTTATAGTCAGCTACCACCTGGTACTGTACCCTGTACCTTAGAGACTGTTGTAGTCAGCTACCACCTGGTACTGTACCCTGTACCTTAGAGACTGTTGTAGTCAGCTACCACCTGGTACTGTACCCTGTACCTTAGAGACTGTTGTAGTCAGCTACCACCTGGTGCTGTACCCTGTACCTTAGAGACTGTTGTAGTCAGCTACCACCTGGTACTATACCCTGTACCTTAGAGACTGTTATAGTCAGCTACCACCTGGTACTGTACCCTGTACCTTAGAGACTGTTGTAGTCAGCTACCACCTGGTACTATACCCTGTACCTTAGAGACTGTTGTAGTCAGCTACCACCTGGTACTGTACCCTGTACCATAGAGACTGTTATAGTCAGCTACCACCTGGTACTGTACCCTGTACCTTAGAGACTGTTGTAGCCAGCTACCACCTGGTACTGTACCCTGTACCTTAGAGACTGTTGTAGTCAGCTACCACCTGGTACTGTACCCTGTACCTTAGAGACTGTTGTAGTCAGCTACCACCTGGTACTGTACCCTGTACCTTAGAGACTGTTGTAGTCAGCTACCACCTGGTACTGTACCCTGTACCTTAGAGACTGTTGTAGTCAGCTACCACCTGGTACTGTACCCTGTACCTTAGAGACTGTTGTAGTCAGCTACCACCTGGTACTGTACCCTGTACCTTAGAGACTGTTGTAGTCAGCTACCACCTGGTACTGTACCCTGTACCTTAGAGACTGTTGTAGACAGCTACCACCTGGTACTGTACCCTGTACCTTAGAGACTGTTATAGTCAGCTACCACCTGGTACTGTACCCTGTACCTTAGAGACTGTTGTAGTCAGCTACCACCTGGTACTATACCCTGTACCTTAGAGACTGTTATAGTCAGCTACCACCTGGTACTGTACCCTGTACCTTAGAGACTGTTGTAGTCAGCTACCACCTGGTGTTATACCCTGTACCTTAGAGACTGTTGTAGTCAGCTACCACCTGGTGCTATACCCTGTACCTTAGAGACTGTTGTAGTCAGCTACCACCTGGTGTTATACCCTGTACCTTAGAGACTGTTGTAGTCAGCTACCACCTGGTACTGTACCCTGTACCTTAGAGAGTTGTAGTCAGCTACCACCTGGTGTTATACCCTGTACCTTAGAGACTGTTGTAGACAGCTACCACCTGGTGTTATACCCTGTACCTTAGAGACTGTTGTAGTCAGCTACCACCTGGTGTTATACCCTGTACCTTAGAGACTGTTGTAGTCAGCTACCACCTGGTACTGTACCCTGTACCTTAGAGACTGTTGTAGTCAGCTACCACCTGGTACTATACCCTGTACCTTAGAGACTGTTGTAGTCAGCTACCACCTGGTACTATACCCTGTACCTTAGAAACTGTTGTAGTCAGCTACCACCTGGTACTGTACCCTGTACCTTAGAGACTGTTGTAGTCAGCTACCACCTGGTACTGTACCTTAGAGACTGTTGTAGACAGCTACCACCTGGTACTATACCTTAGAGACTGTTATAGACAGCTACCACCTGGTGCTGTACCTTAGAGACTGTTATAGACAGCTACCACCTGGTGCTGTACCCTATACCATAGAGACTGTTGTAGCCAGCTACCACCTGGTGCTATACCCTGTACCTTAGAGACTGTTGTAGCCAGCTACCACCTGGTACTATACCTTAGAGACTGTTATAGACAGCTACCACCTGGTGCTGTACCCTATACCATAGAGACTGTTGTAGCCAGCTACCACCTGGTGCTATACCCTGTACCTTAGAGACTGTTGTAGCCAGCTACCACCTGGTACTATACCTTAGAGACTGTTGTAGCCAGCTACCACCTGGTACTATACCCTGTACCTTAGAGACTGTTGTAGACAGCTACCACCTGGTGCTGTACCCTATACCATAGAGACTGTTGTAGCCAGCTACCACCTGGTGCTATACCCTATACCATAGAGACTGTTGTAACCAGCTACCACCTGGTACTATACCTTAGAGACTGTTGTAGCCAGCTACCACCTGGTACTATACCCTGTACCTTAGAGACTGTTGTAGACATCTACCACCTGGTGCTGTACCCTGCACCTTAGAGACTGTTGTAGCCAGCTACCACCTGGTACTGTACCCTGTACCTTAGAGACTGTTGTAGACAGCTACCACCTGGTACTATACCCTGTACCCTATAGACTGTTGTAGACAGCTACCACCTGGTACTGTACCTTAGAGACTGTTGTAGACAGCTACCACCTGGTACTATACCCTGTACCTTATAGACTGCTGTAGACAGCTCCCACCTGGTACTATACCCTGTACCTTAGAGACTGTTGTAGTCAGCTACCACCTGGTGCTATACCCTGTACCTTAGAGACTGTTGCTGCCAGCTACCACCTGGTACTGTACCTTAGAGACTGTTGTAGACAGCTACCACCTGGTACTATACCCTGTACCTTAGAGACTGTTGTAGACAGCTATCACCTGGTGCTATACCCTGTACCCTAGAGACTGTTGTAGACAGCTACCACCTGGTACTGTACCCTAGAGACTGTTGTAGACAGCTACCACCTGGTACTGTACCCTGTACCCTAGAGACTGTTGTAGTCAGCTACCACCTGGTATTATACCTTAGAGACTGTTGTAGTCAGCTACCACCTGGTACTGTACCTTAGAGACTGTTGTAGCCAGCTACCACCTGGTACTGTACCCTGCACCTTAGAGACTGTTGTAGTCAGCTACCACCTGGTACTATACCTTAGAGGCTGTTGTAGACAGCTACCACCTGTCCTCACCTGTCCGCACCTGTCCTCACCTGTCCTCACCTCTCCGCACCTGTCCGCACCTGTCCGCACCTGTCCTCACCTGTCCGCACCTGTCCTCACCTGTCCTCACCTGTCCTCACCTGTCCGCACCTGTAAGAATGTTGCACCTTCCTGCCTTTAGGTTTGAAACACCTTAATTCATCACGTCACTACACCATATATACAGCCTACATAAGATTGTCATACCCATGACGTAGTTTGACGTAACATGTAATAAGAGTTTCTGAACGTCACGCGGTTTAAGCCAGGCTTAAATAACGCTGTGTGGGTCAGGGAACTATCTTTAAGGACCTGGGAGAGAAAACAAGTCCCCACGTCACCCAGGGTGTTTACCCCTGCTCAGACATCAGTCAGACCTGGCCAAGGAGACAGCGGGCTGCATCTCAATGACCTCAAGTGGCTTCCCCCTGCTCAGACATCAATCAGACCTGGCCAAGGAGACAGCGGGCTGCATCTCAATGACCTCTAGTGGCTTCCTCCTGCTCAGACATCAATCAGACCTGGCCAAGGAGACAGCGGGCTGCATCTCCAATAACCTCTAGTGGCTTCCTCCTCTCGGCTGCATCTCAATAACCTCTAGTGGCTTCCTCCTCTCGGCTGCATCTCAATAACCTCTAGTGGCGTCCTCCTCTCGGCTGTATCTCAATAACCTCTAGTGGCTTCCTCCTCTCGGCTGCATCTCAGTAACCTGAGAGGCTTCCTCCTCTCGGCTGCATCTCAATGACCTCTAGTGGCTTCCTCCTCTCGGCTACATCTCAATAACCTCTAGTGGCTTCCTCCTCTCAGCTGCATCTCAATAATCTCTAGTGGCTTCCTCCTCTCGGCTACATCTCAATAACCTCTAGTGGCTTCCTCCTCTCGGCTGCATCTCCAATAACCTCTAGTGGCTTCCTCCTCTCGGCTTTATCTCAATAATCTCTAGTGGCTTCCTCCTCTCGGCTGCATCTCAATAACCTCTAGTGGCTTCCTCCTCTCGGCTGTATCTCAATAACCTCTAGTGACTTCCTCCTCTCGGCTACATCTCAATAACTTCTACCTTTGAAATGTCAGATTTGAGTAATTTAGCTGACGCTGTAATCAAGAGCGATTTACAGGAGTCGGCTCGGGGGATTTGAACCAGCAACCTTTTGGTTACGGGCTTAACACTCTTGACCGCTAAGCTTCCTCCCCTCGGCTGCATCTCAATCCCTATGGTGACTTCCTCCCCTCGGCTGCATCTCAATCCCTATGGTGACTTCCTCCCCTCGGCTGCATCTCAATACCTATGGTGACCTCCTCCCCTGGGCTGCATCTCTCCCTTCTTCCTTCCTTACCTTCCTCACCCGCTTCAGCCTCCTCCAGCTCAGCTTTCTTCAGTCTTTCCTGCATCACCACACGTTTAGCCAGATCAGCAAAGCCCCGACGTCGGGGGGCAGGAGAGGACGAGGGGGCTAGAGAGGTGGAGGGGGCCGCAAAGCCCCAACGGCGGGGGGCAGGAGAGGTGGATGGGGTAGAGGTAGAGGGAGATGGGGTGGAGGTGGCGGCAGTGGGTGAATGAACGGATGATTTTGGGGTGATGGGGAGAGGAGAAGAAGGAGAGGAAGTGGGAGGAGGAGGACGAGAGGCTGACAATGGGATGAATTTGGGGGAGTCTGAGGGAGTCGGGGTGAGGGAGGGTTGGGAGGCAGGGGGGAGGGAATTAGGGGAGGGAGGTGAGGCAGTGTCCAGGGTAGGGGGAGAGCCCAGTGGGATGAGGGGGGTGGAAGGGGGAGATCCATGTCCATCTCACCTGTAATGACAAAACAGAAGATAAGAGATGTTAAGATGATGTTGTAGTCATTACAGGGCATGGGACAGATGGTGTTGTAGTCATTACAGGACATGGGAAGATGGTGTTGTAGTCATTACAGGACATGGGCAGATGGTGTTGTAGTCATTGCAGGACAGATGATGTTGTAGTCATTACAGGACATGGGACAGATGATGTTGTAGTCATTACAGGACATGGACAGATGGTTTGGTAATCATTACAGGACATGGAAAGACGATGTTGTAGTCATTACAGGACATGGGACAGACGATGTTGTAGTCATTACAGGACATGGGACAGACGATGTTGTAGTCATTACAGGACATGGGACAGACGATGTTGTAGTCATTACAGGACATGGGACAGACGATGTTGTAGTCATTACAGGACATGGGACAGACGATGTTGTAGTCATTACAGGACATGGGACAGACGTTGTTGTAGTGATTACAGGACATGGGACAGACGATGTTGTAGTGATTACAGGACATGGGACAGACAATGTTGTAGTGATTACAGGACATGGGACAGACGATGTTGTAGTGATTACAGGACATGGGACAGACGATGTTGTAGTGATTACAGGACATGGGACAGACGATGTTGTAGTGATTACAGGACATGGGACAGACGATGTTGTAGTGATTACAGGACATGGGACAGACGATGTTGTAGTGATTACAGGACATGGGACAGACGATGTTGTAGTGATTACAGGACATGGGACAGACGATGTTGTAGTGATTACAGGACATGGGACAGACGATGTTGTAGAGATTACAGGACATGGGACAGATAATGTTGTAGTCATTACAGGGCATGGGACAGACGATGTTGTAGTGATTACAGGACATGGGACAGACGATGTTGTAGTGATTACAGGACATGGGACAGACGATGTTGTAGTGATTACAGGACATGGGACAGACGATGTTGTAGAGATTACAGGACATGGGACAGATGGTGTTGTAGTCATTACAGGACAGATGATGTTGTAGTCATTACAGGACAGATGATGTTGTGGTCATTACAGGATATGGGACAGATTATGTTGTAGTCATTACAGGACATGGACAGATGGTTTTGTAATCATTACAGGACATGGACAGATGATGTTGTAGTCATTACAGGACAGATGATGTTGTAGTCATTACAGGACAGATGATGTTGTAGTCATTACAGGACAGATGATGTTGTAGTCATTACAGGACAGATGATGTTGTAGTCATTACAGGACATAGACAGATGGTGTTGTAGTCATTACAGGACATAGACAGATGATGTTGTAGTCATTACAGGACATGGACAGATGATGTTGTAGTCATTACAGGACAGATGGTGTTGTAGTCATTACAGGACAGATGATGTTGTAGTCTTTACAGGACAGATGATGTTGTAGTCATTACAGGACAGATGGTGTTGTAGTCATTACAGGACAGATGGTGTTGTAGTCATTACAGGACAGATGGTGTTGTAGTCATTACAGGACATGGACAGATGGTGTTGTAGTCATTACAGGACATGGACAGATGGTGTTGTAGTCATTACAGGACATAGACAGATGGTGTTGTAGTCATTACAGGACATAGACAGATGGTGTTGTAGTCATTACAGGACATGGACAGACGGTGTTGTAGTCATTACAGGACATGGGACAGACGTTGTTGTAGTGATTACAGGACATGGGACAGACGATGTTGTAGTGATTACAGGACATGGGACAGACGATGTTGTAGTGATTACAGGACATGGGACAGACGATGTTGTAGAGATTACAGGACATGGGACAGATGATGTTGTAGTCATTACAGGGCATGGGACAGACGATGTTGTAGTGATTACAGGACATGGGACAGACGATGTTGTAGTGATTACAGGACATGGGACAGACGATGTTGTAGAGATTACAGGACATGGGACAGATGGGGTTGTAGTCATTACAGGACAGATGATGTTGTCGTCATTACAGGACAGATGATGTTGTGGTCATTACAGGATATGGACAGATGGTGTTGTAGTCATTACAGGATATGGACAGATGGTGTTGTAGTCATTACAGGATATGGACAGATGGTGTTGTAGTCATTACAGGACATAGACAGATGGTGTTGTAGTCATTACAGGACATAGACAGATGGTGTTGTAGTCATTACAGGACATAGACAGATGGTGTTGTAGTCATTACAGGACATAGACAGATGATGTTGTAGTCATTACAGGACATGGACAGATGGTGTTGTAGTCATTACAGGACATGGACAGATGGTGTTGTAGTCTTTACTGGATATGGACAGATGGTGTTGTAGTCATTACAGGATATGGACAGATGGTGTTGTAGTCATTACAGGATATGGACAGATGGTGTTGTAGTCATTACAGGATATGGACAGATGGTGTTGTAGTCATTACAGGACATGGGACAGATGGTGTTGTAGTCATTACAGGATATGGACAGATGGTGTTGTAGTCATTACAGGATATGGACAGATGGTGTTGTAGTCATTACAGGGCATGGGACAGACGATGTTGTAGTGATTACAGGACATGGGACAGACGATGTTGTAGTGATTACAGGACATGGGACAGACGATGTTGTAGAGATTACAGGACATGGGACAGATGGTGTTGTAGTCATTACAGGACAGATGATGTTGTAGTCATTACAGGACAGATGCTGTTGTGGTCATTACAGGATATGGACAGATGGTGTTGTAGTCATTACAGGATATGGACAGATGGTGTTGTAGTCATTACAGGACATAGACAGATGGTGTTGTAGTCATTACAGGACATAGACAGATGGTGTTGTAGTCATTACAGGACATAGACAGATGGTGTTGTAGTCATTACAGGACATAGACAGATGATGTTGTAGTCATTACAGGACATGGACAGATGGTGTTGTAGTCATTACAGGACATGGACAGATGGTGTTGTAGTCATTACAAGACATGGACAGATGGTGTTGTAGTCATTACAGGATATGGACAGATGGTGTTGTAGTCATTACAGGATATGGACAGATGGTGTTGTAGTCATTACAGGATATGGACAGATGGTGTTGTAGTCATTACAGGACATGGGACAGATGGTGTTGTAGTCATTACAGGATATGGACAGATGGTGTTGTAGTCATTACAGGACATGGACAGATGGTGTTGTAGTCATTACAGGACATGGACAGACGATGTTGTAGTGATTACAGGACATGGGACAGACGATGTTGTAGAGATTACAGGACATGGGACAGATGGTGTTGTAGTCATTACAGGACATGGACAGACGATGTTGTAGTGATTACAGGACATGGGACAGACGATGTTGTAGTGATTACAGGACATGGGACAGACGATGTTGTAGTCATTACAGGACAGATGATGTTGTAGTCATTACAGGACAGATGATGTTGTAGTCATTACAGGACAGATGATGTTGTAGTCATTACAGGACAGATGATGTTGTAGTCATTACAGGACATAGACAGATGGTGTTGTAGTCATTACAGGACATAGACAGATGATGTTGTAGTCATTACAGGACATGGACAGATGATGTTGTAGTCATTACAGGACAGATGGTGTTGTAGTCATTACAGGACAGATGATGTTGTAGTCTTTACAGGACAGATGATGTTGTAGTCATTACAGGACAGATGGTGTTGTAGTCATTACAGGACAGATGGTGTTGTAGTCATTACAGGACAGATGGTGTTGTAGTCATTACAGGACATGGACAGATGGTGTTGTAGTCATTACAGGACATGGACAGATGGTGTTGTAGTCATTACAGGACATAGACAGATGGTGTTGTAGTCATTACAGGACATAGACAGATGGTGTTGTAGTCATTACAGGACATGGACAGACGGTGTTGTAGTCATTACAGGACATGGGACAGACGTTGTTGTAGTGATTACAGGACATGGGACAGACGATGTTGTAGTGATTACAGGACATGGGACAGACGATGTTGTAGTGATTACAGGACATGGGACAGACGATGTTGTAGAGATTACAGGACATGGGACAGATGATGTTGTAGTCATTACAGGGCATGGGACAGACGATGTTGTAGTGATTACAGGACATGGGACAGACGATGTTGTAGTGATTACAGGACATGGGACAGACGATGTTGTAGAGATTACAGGACATGGGACAGATGGGGTTGTAGTCATTACAGGACAGATGATGTTGTCGTCATTACAGGACAGATGATGTTGTGGTCATTACAGGATATGGACAGATGGTGTTGTAGTCATTACAGGATATGGACAGATGGTGTTGTAGTCATTACAGGACATAGACAGATGGTGTTGTAGTCATTACAGGACATAGACAGATGGTGTTGTAGTCATTACAGGACATAGACAGATGGTGTTGTAGTCATTACAGGACATAGACAGATGATGTTGTAGTCATTACAGGACATGGACAGATGGTGTTGTAGTCATTACAGGACATGGACAGATGGTGTTGTAGTCATTACAGGATATGGACAGATGGTGTTGTAGTCATTACAGGATATGGACAGATGGTGTTGTAGTCATTACAGGATATGGACAGATGGTGTTGTAGTCATTACAGGATATGGACAGATGGTGTTGTAGTCATTACAGGACATGGGACAGATGGTGTTGTAGTCATTACAGGATATGGACAGATGGTGTTGTAGTCATTACAGGATATGGACAGATGGTGTTGTAGTCATTACAGGGCATGGGACAGACGATGTTGTAGTGATTACAGGACATGGGACAGACGATGTTGTAGTGATTACAGGACATGGGACAGACGATGTTGTAGAGATTACAGGACATGGGACAGATGGTGTTGTAGTCATTACAGGACAGATGATGTTGTAGTCATTACAGGACAGATGATGTTGTGGTCATTACAGGATATGGACAGATGGTGTTGTAGTCATTACAGGATATGGACAGATGGTGTTGTAGTCATTACAGGACATAGACAGATGGTGTTGTAGTCATTACAGGACATAGACAGATGGTGTTGTAGTCATTACAGGACATAGACAGATGGTGTTGTAGTCATTACAGGACATAGACAGATGATGTTGTAGTCATTACAGGACATGGACAGATGGTGTTGTAGTCATTACAGGACATGGACAGATGGTGTTGTAGTCATTACAAGACATGGACAGATGGTGTTGTAGTCATTACAGGATATGGACAGATGGTGTTGTAGTCATTACAGGATATGGACAGATGGTGTTGTAGTCATTACAGGATATGGACAGATGGTGTTGTAGTCATTACAGGACATGGGACAGATGGTGTTGTAGTCATTACAGGATATGGACAGATGGTGTTGTAGTCATTACAGGACATGGACAGATGGTGTTGTAGTCATTACAGGACATGGACAGACGATGTTGTAGTGATTACAGGACATGGGACAGACGATGTTGTAGAGATTACAGGACATGGGACAGATGGTGTTGTAGTCATTACAGGACATGGACAGACGATGTTGTAGTGATTACAGGACATGGGACAGACGATGTTGTAGTGATTACAGGACATGGGACAGACGATGTTGTAGAGATTACAGGACATGGGACAGATGGTGTTGTAGTCATTACAGGACATGGACAGATGATGTTGTAGTCATTACAGGACAGATGGTGTTGTAGTCATTACAGGACAGATGATGTTGTAGTCATTACAGGACAGATGATGTTGTAGTCATTACAGGACAGATGGTGTTGTAGTCATTACAGGACAGATGGTGTTGTAGTCATTACAGGACAGATGGTGTTGTAGTCATTACAGGACATGGACAGATGGTGTTGTAGTCATTACAGGACATAGACAGATGGTGTTGTAGTCATTACAGGACATAGACAGATGGTGTTGTAGTCATTACAGGACATGGACAGATGGTGTTGTAGTCATTACAGGACATGGACAGATGGTGTTGTAGTCATTACAGGACATAGACAGATGGTGTTGTAGTCATTACAGGACATAGACAGATGGTGTTGTAGTCATTACAGGACATGGACAGATGGTGTTGTAGTCATTACAGGACATGGACAGATGGTGTTGTAGTCATTACAGGACATAGACAGATGGTGTTGTAGTCATTACAGGATATGGACAGATGGTGTTGTAGTCATTACAGGATATGGACAGATGGTGTTGTAGTCATTACAGGACATGGACAGATGGTGTTGTAGTCATTACAGGATATGGACAGATGGGGTTGTAGTCATTACAGGATATGGACAGATGGTGTTGTAGTCATTACAGGACATAGACAGATGGTGTTGTAGTCATTACAGGATATAGACAGATGGTGTTGTAGTCATTACAGGATATGGACAGATGGTGTTGTAGTCATTACAGGACATGGACAGATGGTGTTGTAGTCATTACAGGACATAGACAGATGGTGTTGTAGTCATTACAGGACATGGACAGATGGTGTTGTAGTCATTACAGGACATGGACAGATGGTGTTGTAGTCATTACAGGACATGGACAGATGGTGTTGTAGTCATTACAGGACATAGACAGATGGTGTTGTAGTCATTACAGGACAGATGGTGTTGTAGTCATTACAGGACATGGACAGATGGTGTTGTAGTCATTACAGGATATGGAAAGGAAAGTAAAGTTCAAAATCTTCCTGCTGTGCTACAGATGCCTTATCTTAATTTGATCATCCTGTTGTTTCAGGAATTTTCCTGCATAGCAATGCAAACATGTAGTGTTTTCTAGGTTTAAAAAGACTTCTAAAGTTTGTAATTTCCACTTAAAATTGAAGTGGGATTTTTGGCCAGGGAGCTTTCCTTAGCTCATTGAGCTCTAGCGACTCCTTGTGGCGGGCCGAGGGCCTGCAAGCTGACCTCAGTGGTCAGTCTAACGGTGTATCCACAGACACATTGGTGCGGCTGGCTTCCGGGTTAAAGCGAGCAGTGTGTTAAGAAGCAGCGTGGCTTGGCGGGTCATGTTTCGGAGGAGGCATATCTTGAACTTGAAAAATAAATATAACAAATATAAAAACACCCATTAATTATAATCCGCATAACAAATCACATCTTCCTGTTGCTGCAGGATTATTTGCCTGCTGTGTGAAACTGGCTCAAATTAAGATACGACATCTGTATCATGCATTCGTCATTCTAATGCAGCTACTCTTTTACCCTCCATGAGGTAGATCTGATATCATCACATATAGAATATGGAAATGGGATGGGAATTTTATCTCTGGAAACATCGCATACACATCATGAGAGACAACGTGATGATAACAAGTGTTGATTCTGCCTTAACAATGGCTGCCCACCGGTATGCTAGAAGACAAACCGACTGTTAGTTTCTCTAACAGCTAGCAGAAGAGTTAAAATAAACTATAGGCTACACAAGTAACATTCTAGCAGTCGGATTAGGCTACAGCTGCTGCCGCAAACAATGAATCGGCTAACTCACCTGCCAGCGCAGGACATCGGGGATTTCCTATGGCTCTCTTCCGACATTCAAGTACTCCGGTCACCAACTAACTCCCAACTCTACTAAAGACGACAGTAGACCTGCTGTACATCATTACGTCCAGCTGTTTTTAATCGACACAAGATAATTCAATGGAAACACACTGTGGCAGGCAATTGTCACATCTACTTTCTATGTAAACTTAGTAAACGTCTCCAAAATAAATCATCATTAACTCATCCAGTGATTTTTTTTTTTTGTAGACAGTTATTAAGTTTGAATAGAAATTAGATAAGGCCTCTGCAGAAGTCAGGGACCAGAGCAGAGCTGTTGAGCAGAGCTGTTGTGAAGGAGGTTGTCAAGGAAGTGAGTTTGTGTTTATAAAGGACCTCCCGCCCACTCACCTACTGTCAACGAATCATGTCAATGTGTAGCTAACTGAAGCTGGATAGCTTTATTAAACCCTGAGTAGATCTAGCTGGTTAACTGAAGCTGGCTAGATTTATAAACCCCCTGAGTAGATCTAGCTGGTTAACTGAAGCTGGCTAGATTTATAAACCCCCCGATTAGATGTAGCTGGCTAACTGAAGTTGGCTAACTGAAGCTGGCTATCTTGATAAAGCCCTGAGTAGATCTAGCTGGCTAACTGAAGCTGGCTAACTGAAGCTGGCTATCTTGATAAAGCCCTGAGTAGATCTAGCTGGCTAACTGAAGCTGGCTAACTGAAGCTGACTATCTTGATAAAACCCTGAGTAGATCTAGCTGGCTAACTGAAGCTGGCTAACTGAATCTGGCTAACTAAAGCTGGCTAGCTTTATTAAACCCTGAGTAGATATAGCTAGCTAACTGAATCTGGCTAACTAAAGATGGCTAGCTTTATTAAACCCTGAGTAGATATAGCTAGCTAACTGAAGCTGGTAACTGACCCTGGCTAACTGAAGATGGCTAGCTTTATTAAACCCTTAGTAGATATAGCTAGCTAACTGAAGCTGGTAACAGAAGATGGCTAATTGAAGCTGGCTAGCTTTATTAAACCCTGAGTAGATCTAGCTGGCTAACTGAAGCTGGCTAGATTTATAAACCCCCTGATTAGATGTAGCTGGCTAACTGAAGCTGCATAATTGAAGCTGGCTAGCTTTATTAAACCCTGACTAGATCTAGCTGGCTAACTGAAGCTGGATAGCTTTATTAAACCCTGACTAGATCTAGCTGGCTAACTGAGGCTGGCTAGCTTTATTAAACCCTGACTAGATCTAGCTGGCTAACTGAAGCTGGCTAGCTTTATTAAACCCTGACTAGATCTAGCTGGCTAACTGAAGCTGGCTAGCTTGATTAAACCCTGACTAGATCTAGCTGACTAACTGAAGCTGGCTAGCTTTATTAAAACCTGACTAGATTTAGCTGGCTAACTGAAGCTGGCTAACTGAAGCTGGCTAGTATATCCTACCTGGGATTTTCTAACTGTTCCAGAAATAGCACACCTGATTCAACTAGTCCACTAATTACCAAACCCTTGACTAGATGGATTTTGAGCTGGTTCAGGACTACTAAAATGCATAAACTGGTGCTCGCCCCCAACAATATTAGTGGAGGGGGTGACTAACGGAGAGTCTAGAAAAGACAGAGAGAACGTCCCTTTCCCAAATGAACAGGTGAACCTGACAATGTCTTGGTCTAGTTCAGGGCTACAACTACATGGGGAAATGTCTGGGGTCCAGGAGAGGTTTGAGAACCACTGTCTTAGATATCTGATCATCTAATAAAGTCTCTTATGTCCTCTTCAAACACTGGGAACTCTGCACCAATAACAGGAAGGAAGCTAGGCCCTACATTTACCAGCCCGCACCCAGTGGACTAACCCACCCTGGGCCAGTGAGCCACCCCACCCTCCCCACCCTGGGCCAGTGGACTAACCCACCCTACCCACCCTGGGCCAGTGAGCCAACCCACCCTCCCCACCCTGGGCCAGTGGACTAACCCACCCTACCCACCCTGGGCCAGTGAGCCAACCCACCCTACCCACCCTGGGCCAGTGAGCCAACCCACCCTGGGCCAGTGGACTAACCCACCCTGGGCCAGTGGACTAACCCACCCTGGGCCAGAGGGCCAACCCACCCTGCCCACCCTGGGCCAGTGGACTAACCCACCCTGGGCCAGTGGACTAACCCACCCTACCCACCCTGGGCCAGTGAGCCAACCCACCCTGCCCACCCTGGGCCAGTGAGCCAACCCACCCTGCCCACCCTGGGCCAGTGAGCCAACCCACCCTACCCACCCTGGGCCAGTGGACTAACCCACCCTACCCACCCTGGGCCAGTGAGCCAACCCACCCTGGGCCAGTGGACTAACCCACCCTGCCACCATGGGCCAGTGAGCCAACCCACCCTACCCACCCTGGGCCAGTGGACTAACCCACCCTGGGCCAGAGGGCCAACCCACCCTGGGCCAGTGGACTAACCCACCCTGGGCCAGTGGACTAACCCACCCTGGGCCAGTGGGCCAACCTACCCTACCCACCCTGGGCCAGAGAGCCAACCCACCCTACCCACCCTGGGCCAGTGGACCAACCCACCCTACCCACCCTGGGCCAGTGGACCAACCCACCCTACCCACCCTGGGCCAGTGGACTAACCCACCCTACCCACCCTGGGCCAGTGGACTAACCCACCCTGGGCCAGAGGGCCAACCCACCCTACCCACCCTGGGCCAGTGGACCAACCCTTGCCTAAAATATGCCCCCCCCCCCCTCCCCCCTCCCTGTGAGAGGAGTTGCAGTGACACAGACAGGCCCCCAAACTATCCCCAGTTTAGATTATGTTAACTTTGAGGTTTTAAAAATAAACCGTTACGAAATAAATATTCTAATTGTCAAAACAGCTGCTCTACAAATCCTGGACTGACACAGAATAACATATCCTATATACAACTATTCAGTGCAAAGCACTAGGCTACCGCAATGGAACACGTTCCACATAGCCTAACTAAAACAACACGTTTAGGCTACTTGGAATGTTTAATGGAATAATTTTTTGAAGTAGGCAACATGTGTTTTTAGATTGGTAGCCTAGTGAAAACATACGAAAGAAAATAAAAACGCCTGTTGCGTTATTACAACCTGCCTCATTTTCTGTCAATCTGGAATAGCGCAACGCGCAACCGGTACATCTTGTCAGCTCATGCCACCTAAATTAGGCTTTTTTTTATAAACAAGTAGCGCAAAGGAAAAGTGACTTACTCATGGTCCGAACGAACAGTTTTACTCAAGACATAAAATGAAGTAAGCTTCTTCTCAGGTCAAAAGTTTGGATAGAAGTCGACGCAGCGGATCCATGTCACTCTCAACAGCCTACGTCGCGAAAGAAGAGATGACAGTCCGACAGTTGAGTCTTGAGTGCAGCCATTGACCAAGGGGCATAAAGATGACGCCCGCATGTACTCACCACAAATCAGGGCCGGTATAATGTAGGGGCTTACTGGGGCTGAAGCCCCTGGGCCCCGAAGGCCTGTGGGACGTCCAAAGGACAGCAAAAATATAAATGAAATATATACAGTATTTATTATGCATGTAGCATATATACACTACCGGTCAAAAGTTGTATAACACCTACTCATTAGGGTTTTTCTTTATTTTTACATTATTTTTACTATTTTCTACAGAATACAGAATAATCTACAGAATAATAGTGAAGACATCACAACTATGAAATAACACACATGGAATCATGTAGTGACCCAAAAAAGTGTTAAACAAATCAAAATATATTTTATATTTGAGATTCTTCAAATAGCCACCCTTTGTCTTGATGACAGCTTTGCAAAATAAAATATATACAGTATATATTATGAATGTAGTATATATATATATACACACACATGTTTTTCTGCATCTGCCAACCACAGAAGGACTCAGGAGCCCACTCTCAATGAGTGTAGGCAGCCTAATCATCAGATGGGGGAGGAGACGAGGTAGAGGGCTCACATTGGTAACTGGGTGATTTACATTCTTTTTTTAAATGGCTACCACATTTCTGTACCCAACACACAGAATTATCTGTAAGGTCCCTCAGTCGAGCAGTGAATTTCAAACGAAGATTCAACCACAAACACCAGGGAGGTTTTCCAATGCCTCGCTAAGGAGTATAGTATAATGATACTGTGGATGATGTGTTAAACCCACCCAGTCGTTCTTCTGAACCGAGCTGCAGGACAGGAAGGAAACTGCTCGGGGATGTCACCATGAGGCCATTTGTCACGTAGGTATTAAGGATCGGGAGACAGGCGCAGGAATGCGTAATAGGAGTTTTTATTTCTCTACCCAAATTACATGTAAAGGGGATGAAGACCAAACAAACACGTACACAAAACACAGGGTTGAAACCCAAAACAAAAGAGCGAGGAGCACCTCGAATAAACAACACAATGATTAACACACGGGGGGACGAGACCCGTAATCAATATATACGTGGTGTAACGGCTTTCTAGGTGTGGTGAAGGAGAGTCGGACCAAACTGCAACATGTAGATTGCGATCCATGTTTAATGAAAACAAACGTAAATACAAATAAACACAAAACAATAAACGTAATGAAAACCGAAACAGCCTATACTTGTCAACTAACACAGCGACAGGAACAAAGACACTAAGGACAATCACCCACGACAAACTCAAAGAATATGGCTGCCTAAATATGGTTCCCAATCAGAGACAACGATAAGCACCTGCCTCTGATTGAGAACCACTCCAGACAGCCATAGACTTTGCTAGATAACCCCACTAGCTACAATCCCAAATACATACACACCAAAACCCCAAGACAAAACACACCACAATACAAAAACTCCATGCCACACCCTGGCCTGACCCAATACATGAAGAAAAACACAAAATACTTAGACCAGGGCGTGACACGTGGCACAAAAGCCCAAAACAACATAGCACAGATACTCACACGAAACAACAGACATTGTAACAATAATCTACAGGACAACAGTAAACAAAAGGGCACACTTATATAATTACTAATCAATGGGAATAGAGACCAGGTGTGAGTGATGACAGTTCCGGAAGGATCCGTGACACCATTGGTGATTTTTTAAAACAGTTACAGAGTTCAATGTCTGTGGAGAAAAGTGAGGATGACAGAGTGAAGAGAAGGACGCAGATATACTAATATAAATACAAATATAGAGACTATAAACCAACCCACCCTGGGCCAGAGGGCCAACCCACCCTGGGCCAGAGGGCCAACCCACCCTGGGCCAGAGGGCCAACCCACCCTGGGCCAGAGGGCCAACCCACCCTGGACCAGAGGGCCAACCCACCCTGGGCCAGAGGGCCTACCCACCCTGGGCCAGAGGGCCAACCCACCCTGGGCCAGAGGGCCAACCCACCCTGGGCCAGAGGGCCAACCCACCCTGGGCCAGAGGGCCAACCCACCCTGGGCCAGAGGGCCTACCCACCCTGGGCCAGAGGGCCAACCCACCCTGGGCCAGAGGGCCAACCCACCCTGGGCCAGAGGGCCAACCCACCCTGGGCCAGAGGGCCAACCCACCCTGGGCCAGAGGGCCAACCCACCCTGGGCCAGAGGGCCAACCCACCCTGGGTCAGAGGGCCAACCCACCCTGGGCCAGAGGGCCAACCCACCCTGGGCCAGAGGGCCAACCCACCCTGGGCCAGAGGGCCAACCCACCCTGGGCCAGAGGGCCAACCCACCCTGGGCCAGAGGGCCAACCCACCCTGGGATACAGATATACAAATATAGAGACTATAAACCAACCCATGCAGCTTGTATGATGCATCAAGACATTAAAGAAATACTGATGAAAAAAACATAGCAAAGGAATGCACTTTTTGGCATAAAAAAACAACCAGAGGGCCAACCCACCCTGGGCCAGAGGGCCAACCCACCCTGGGCCAGAGGGCCAACCCACCCTGGGCCAGAGGGCCAACCCACCCTGGGCCAGAGGGCCAACCCACCCTGGGCCAGAGGGCCAACCCACCCTGGGATACAGATATACAAATATAGAGACTATAAACCAACCCATGCAGCTTGTATTTGTATTTGGCATAAATGTAAAGCCTTTTGTTTCATTGTAGTGACTCCATCATAACGACTTAAATGACAGAGTGAAACACAACACATCACTGAGTAACTGAGGATGAATCAACAACATTGTAGTGACTCCATCATAACGACTTAAATGACAGAGTGAAACACAACACATCACTGAGTAACTGCTTCCTTATTTTCAAGCATGGTGGTGGCTGCATCACGGTATGGGTATGCTTGTCATCAGCAAATACTGGGGAGTTTTTCAGGATAAAAAAGAAACAGGTTTGAGCTTAAGCACAGGCAAAATCCTAGAGGAAAACCTGCTTCAGTTTGCTTTACACCAGACACTGGGAGAGGAATTCACAGCAACCCACCCAGCAGGACAATCACATACAACATAAGGCCAAGTGTTCCTGAGTGGCCAAGTTACCATTTTGACTTAAATAGGCTTGAAAATCTATGGCAAGACTTGAAATTTGCTGTTTAGCCATGATCCCTCAGCATCTTGACAGAACTTGAATAATTTTGAAGAGAAAATAGGCAAATATTGCACAGTACAGTTGTGGCCAAAAGTTTTGAGAATGAAAATGAATATTAATTTTCACAAAGTCTGCTGCCTCAGTTTGTATGATGGAACTTTGCATATACTCCATAACGTTATGAAGAGTAATCAGATGAATTGCAATTAATTGCAAAGTCCCTCTTTGCCATGCAAATGAACTGAATCCCGAGAAAAAAAATTCCACTGCATTTCAGCCCTGCCACAAAAGGCCCAGCTGACATTATGTCAGTGATTCTCTCGTTAACACAGGTGTGAGTGTTGACGAGGACAAGGCTGGAGATCACTCTGTCCTGCTGATTGAGTTCGAATAACAGACTGGAAGCTTCAAAAGGAGGGTGGTGCTTGGAATCATTGTTCTTCCTCTGATTACCATGGTTACCTGCAAGGAAACACATGCCGTCATCATTGCTTTGCACAGAAAGGGCTTCACAGGCAAGGATATTGCTGCCAGTAAGATTGCATCTAAATCAACCATTTATTGGATCATCAAGAACTTCAAGGAGAGCGGTTCAATTGTTGTGAAGAAGGCTTCAGGGCGCCCAAGAAAGTCCAGCAAGCGCCAGGACCGTCTCCTAAAGTTGATTCAGCTGTGGGATCGGGGCACCACCAGTACAGAGCTTGCTCAGGAATGGCAGCAGGCAGGTGTGAGTGCATCTGCACGCACAGTGAGGGGAAGACTTTTGGAGGATGACCTGGTGTCAAGAAGGGCAGCAAAGAAGTCACTTCTCTCCAGGAAAAACATCATGGACAGACTGATATTCTGCAAAAGGTACAGGTATTGGACTGCTGAGGACTGGGGTAAAGTCATTTTCTCTGATGAATCCCCTTTTCCGATTGTTTGGGGCATCTGGAAACAAGCTTGTCCGGAGAAGACAAGGTGAGCGCTACCATCAGTCCTGTGTCATGCCAACAAGTAAAGCATCCTGAGACCATTCATGTGTGGGGTTGCTTCTCAGCCAAGGGAGGAGGCTCACTCACAATTTTGCCCAAGAACACAGCCATGAATAAAGAATGGTACCAACACATCCTCCGAGAGCAACTTCTCCCAACCATCCAGGAACAGTTTGGTGACGAACAATGCCTTTTCCAGCATGATGGAACACCTTGCCATAAGGCAAAAGTGATAACTAAGTGGCTCGGGGAACAAAACATTGATATTTTGGGTCCATGGCCAGGAACCCCTCCAGACCTTAATCCCATTGAGAACTTCTGGTCAATCCTCAAGAGGCGGGTGAACAAACAAAAACCCACAAATTCTGACAAACTCCAAGCAATGATTATGCAAGAATGGGGCTGCCATCAGTCAGGATGTGGCTCAGAAGTTAATTGACAGCCTGCCAGGGCGGATTGCAGAGGCCTTGAAAAAGAAGGGTCAACACTGCAAATATTGACTCTTTGCATCAACTTCATGTAATTGTCAATAAAAGCCTTTGACACTTATGAAATGCTTGTAATTATACTTCAGTAACATCTGACACCAATATCTAAAGACACTGAAGCAGCAAACTTTGTGAAAATTCATATTTGTGTCATTCTCAAAACGTTTGGCCACGACTGTACAGTTATGCAAAGCTCTTATGAGACCCAACAGCTGTAATGACTCTTAGAGACTTACCCAAGAGTCTCCCAGCTGTAATGACTCTTAGAGACTTACCCAATAAGACTCCCAGCTGTAATGACTCTTAGTGACTTACCCAATAAGACTCCCAGCTGTAATGACTTAGAGACTTACCCAAGAAGACTCCCAGCTGTAATGACTTAGAGACTTACCCAAGAAGACTCCCAGCTGTAATGACTCTTAGAGACTTACCCAAGAAGACTCCCAGCTGTAATGACTTAGAGACTTACCCAAGAAGACTCCCAGCTGTAATGACTCTTAGTGACTTACCCAATAAGACTCCCAGCTGTAATGACTTAGAGACTTACCCAAGAAGACTCCCAGCTGTAATGACTTAGAGACTTACCCAAGAAGACTCCCAGCTGTAATGACTCTTAGTGACTTACCCAATAAGACTCCCAGCTGTAATGACTTAGAGACTTACCCAAGAAGACTCCCAGCTGTAATGACTCTTAGTGACTTACCCAATAAGACTCCCAGCTGTAATGACTTAGAGACTTACCCAAGAAGACTCCCAGCTGTAATGACTTAGAGTCTTACCCAAGAAGACTCCCAGCTGTAATGACTCTTAGAGACTTACCCAATAAGACTCCCAGCTGTAATGACTCTTAGTGACTTACCCAATAAGACTCCCAGCTGTAATGACTTAGAGACTACCCAAGAAGACTCCCAGCTGTAATGACTCTTAGAGACTTACCCAATAAGACTCCCAGCTGTAATGACTTAGAGACTTACCCAAGAAGACTCCCAGCTGTAATGACTTAGAGACTTACCCAAGAAGACCTCCAGCTGTAATGATGCTTAGAGACTTACCCAAGAAGACTCCCAGCTGTAATGACTCTTAGAGACTTACCCAATAAGACTCCCAGCTGTAATGACTTAGAGACTTACCCAAGAAGACTCCCAGCTGTAATGACTCTTAGAGACTTACCCAATAAGACTCCCAGCTGTAATGACTCTTAGTGACTTACCCAATAAGACTCCCAGCTGTAATGACTTAGAGACTTACCCAAGAAGACTCCCAGCTGTAATGATGCTTAGAGACTTACCCAAGAAGACTCCCAGCTGTAATGACTTAGAGACTTACCCAAGAAGACTCCCAGCTGTAATGACTCTTAGTGACTTACCCAATAAGACTCCCAGCTGTAATGACTTAGAGACTTACCCAAGAAGACTCCCAGCTGTAATGACTCTTAGTGACTTACCCAATAAGACTCCCAGCTGTAATGACTTAGAGACTTACCCAAGAAGACTCCCAGCTGTAATGACTTAGAGTCTTACCCAAGAAGACTCCCAGCTGTAATGACTCTTAGAGACTTACCCAAGAAGACTCCCAGCTGTAATGACTTAGAGACTTACCCAAGAAGACTCCCAGCTGTAATGACTCTTAGTGACTTACCCAATAAGACTCCCAGCTGTAATGACTTAGAGACTTACCCAAGAAGACTCCCAGCTGTAATGACTCTTAGTGACTTACCCAATAAGACTCCCAGCTGTAATGACTTAGAGACTTACCCAAGAAGACTCCCAGCTGTAATGACTTAGAGTCTTACCCAAGAAGACTCCCAGCTGTAATGACTCTTAGAGACTTACCCAATAAGACTCCCAGCTGTAATGACTCTTAGTGACTTACCCAATAAGACTCCCAGCTGTAATGACTTAGAGACTACCCAAGAAGACTCCCAGCTGTAATGACTCTTAGAGACTTACCCAATAAGACTCCCAGCTGTAATGACTTAGAGACTTACCCAAGAAGACTCCCAGCTGTAATGACTTAGAGACTTACCCAAGAAGACCTCCAGCTGTAATGATGCTTAGAGACTTACCCAAGAAGACTCCCAGCTGTAATGACTCTTAGAGACTTACCCAATAAGACTCCCAGCTGTAATGACTTAGAGACTTACCCAAGAAGACTCCCAGCTGTAATGACTCTTAGAGACTTACCCAATAAGACTCCCAGCTGTAATGACTCTTAGTGACTTACCCAATAAGACTCCCAGCTGTAATGACTTAGAGACTTACCCAAGAAGACTCCCAGCTGTAATGATGCTTAGAGACTTACCCAAGAAGACTCCCAGCTGTAATGACTCTTAGAGACTTACCCAAGAAGACTCCCAGCTGTAATGACTCTTAGAGACTTACCCAAGAAGACTCCCAGCTGTAATGACTTAGAGACTTACCCAAGAAGACTCCCAGCTGTAATGACTTAGAGTCTTACCCAAGAAGACTCCCAGCTGTAATGACTCTTAGAGACTTACCCAATAAGACTCCCAGCTGTAATGACTTAGAGACTTACCCAAGAAGACTCCCAGCTGTAATGACTCTTAGTGACTTACCCAATAAGACTCCCAGCTGTAATGACTTAGAGACTTACCCAAGAAGACTCCCAGCTGTAATGACTCTTAGTGACTTACCCAATAAGACTCCCAGCTGTAATGACTTAGAGACTTACCCAAGAAGACTCCCAGCTGTAATGACTTAGAGTCTTACCCAAGAAGACTCCCAGCTGTAATGACTCTTAGAGACTTACCCAATAAGACTCCCAGCTGTAATGACTCTTAGTGACTTACCCAATAAGACTCCCAGCTGTAATGACTTAGAGACTACCCAAGAAGACTCCCAGCTGTAATGACTCTTAGAGACTTACCCAATAAGACTCCCAGCTGTAATGACTTAGAGACTTACCCAAGAAGACTCCCAGCTGTAATGACTTAGAGACTTACCCAAGAAGACCTCCAGCTGTAATGATGCTTAGAGACTTACCCAAGAAGACTCCCAGCTGTAATGACTCTTAGAGACTTACCCAATAAGACTCCCAGCTGTAATGACTTAGAGACTTACCCAAGAAGACTCCCAGCTGTAATGACTCTTAGAGACTTACCCAATAAGACTCCCAGCTGTAATGACTCTTAGTGACTTACCCAATAAGACTCCCAGCTGTAATGACTTAGAGACTTACCCAAGAAGACTCCCAGCTGTAATGATGCTTAGAGACTTACCCAAGAAGACTCCCAGCTGTAATGACTCTTAGAGACTTACCCAAGAAGACTCCCAGCTGTAATGACTCTTAGAGACTTACCCAAGAAGACTCCCAGCTGTAATGGCTGCTAAAGGTGTTTCTAACATGTATTGACTCAGTGGTAAAAACAATAATTGCTATCTAGAACCTTTAATTAAGGGCTCTCCTCCTCGGTTGTCCTCCACAGGAGAACCTTTTGAATAACCCTTTTTGGTTCCAGATATAGCCATTTTTGGTTCCATTTAGAACCCTTTCTACAGAAGGTTCTACATGGAACCAAAAAGGGTTCTACCTGGAACCCAAACGGGTTCTACATGGAACCAAAAAGGGTTCTACTGTCATGCCCTGACCTTAGAGAGCCATTTTATTTCTCTATTTGGTTAGGCCAGGGTGTGACTAGGGTGGGCATTCTAGTTTATTTATTTCTATGTTTTGGCCGGATATGGTTCTCAATCAGGGACAGATGTGTATCGTTGTCTCTGATTGGGAATCATACTTAGGCAGCCTGTTTTTCCACCGTAGTTGTGGGTAGTTGACTTTGTTAGTGGCCTGTATAGCCCTAGTAAGCGTCATGCTCGTTTTTGTTGTTTCTTGTTTTTGTTGGTGACATTCAAAATAAAAAGAATTGTACGTTCACCACGCTGCACTTTGGTCCGGTCAATTCGCTGACGACGTTCCTATGGGAACCCTTTGTCACGAGTGTCGTATGGAGTAGACCAAAGCGCAGCGTGGTTAGAATACATTTTTCTTTAATGTCGTTTCCCTGACGACGTTCGTGACGTCTCCTATGGGAACCCCTTTTGAACCCTGTTTACTAAGAGTGTATTTATCTAATCAAGGTATATTAGTATTTTATTTCATTCATCTTTCAAATTTAAAAAAAACATTTTTCTTCCTCTTTGAGGTTAGAGTATTTTGTATAGACCGTTGACAAAAATATTCCAATTAAATAAGTGTTAATCCTACTTTGTAACACAATAAAATGTGAATGAATCCCAGGGGGGTATAGACCTTCTGTAGACTGTATGTTTAGTGGACTTTTTTTCTTTGGTTTTAACTGTGAAGATTAGGAAACACACACATTCCTGTCTTGGCAGCAGCTAATTGGGATCCCTAATAAAGACACACAAATACAAATTCCTGCCTTGGCAGCAGCTAATTGGGATCCCTAATAAAGACACACAAATACTAAATCCTGTCTTGGCAGCAGCTAATTGGGATCCCTAATAAAGACACACAAATACTAAATCCTGCCTTGGCAGCAGCTAATTGGGATCCCTAATAAAGACACACAAATACTAAATCCTGCCTTGGCAGCAGCTAATTGGGATCCCTAATAAAGACACACAAATACTAAATCCTGCCTTGGCAGCAGCTAATTGGGATCCCTAATAAAGACACACAAATACTAAATCCTGCCTTGGCAGCAGCTAATTGGGTTCCCTAATAAAGACACACAAATACTAAATCCTGTCTTGGCAGCAGCTAATTGGGATCCCTAATAAAGACACAAATACTAAATCCTGTCTTGGCAGCAGCTAATTGGGTTCCCTAATAAAGACACACAAATACTAAATCCTGTCTTGGCAGCAGCTAATTGGGATCCCTAATAAAGACACAAATACTAAATCCTGTCTTGGCAGCAGCTAATTGGGTTCCCTAATAAAGACACACAAATACTAAATCCTGTCTTGGCAGCAGCTAATTGGGATCCCTAATAAAGACACACAAATACTAAATCCTGTCTTGGCAGCAGCTAATTGGGATCCCTAATAAAGACACACAAATACTAAATCCTGTCTTGGCAGCAGCTAATTGGGATCCCTAATAAAGACACACAAATACTAAATCCTGTCTTGGCAGCAGCTAATTGGGATCCCTAATAAAGACACACAAATACTAAATCCTGTCTTGGCAGCAGCTAATTGGGATCCCTAATAAAGACACACAAATACAAATTCCTGTCTTGGCAGCAGCTAATTGGGATCCCTAATAAAGACACACAAATACTAAATCCTGCCTTGGCAGCAGCTAATTGGGATCCCTAATAAAGACACACAAATACTAAATCCTGCCTTGGCAGCAGCTAATTGGGATCCCTAATAAAGACACACAAATACTAAATCCTGCCTTGGCAGCAGCTAATTGGGATCCCTAATAAACACACATGAACCTGTAAATAGAATACATTAAATGCAAACACACAGCAGACAAACAACAGGCACAAGACAGAGGGTTTAGAAATCTGTTTCGTCCATTCCAGATGTGGGTCACTAGTTAATCCCTGGATGTTTTGATGTCAGCCTATCAACAACCATTCTATTAGAGAGAGGGGTGAGAGGGGGAAAGGAGGGGGAGATTCAGGGAGAAAGAGAGACTGAGAGAGTTTGATAGAGGGAGTGGAGAAAGGGGGGTAAAGAGAGTGGAAGAGAGAGGGGGAGAAAGGGGGGTAAAGAGAGTGGAAGAGAGAGGGGGAGAAAGGGGGGTAAAGAGAGTGGAGAGAGAGGGGGAGACAAGGGGGTCAAGAGAGTGGAAGAGAGAGGGGAGAAAGGGGGGTTAAGAGAGTGGAAGAGAGAGGGGGAGACAGGGGGGTAAAGAGAGTGGAAGAGAGAGGGGGAGAAAGGGGGGTAAAGAGAGTGGAAGAGAGAGGGGGAGAAAGGGGGGTACAAGAGAGTGGAAGAGAGAGGGGTGAGAGTGGAAGAGAGAGGGGTGGAGGGGGGGAAGGAGGGGGACATTCAGGGGAGAAAGAGAGTGGAAGAGAGAGGGAGAGAGGAGAGAGAGGAGGTGGGGTTGTCTGCAGAACTCCTTCTCTCTACATCTCTTTCTCCCCCCTCTTTCTCCCTCCCCCCCCCTCTCTCTCTAACCCCCTGGCTCCGATAGAAACTAGAGCACTAACATCTCATCATCATAATCGTCCTCTCCTCGAGACACGCATCAAAGTTCACGTCGCACCGAAAACACAGGTGCCTTGCAGCGCGAGACCGTCGATAACAGAGTAAAAAGACGGTCCCATTTAACCGATCTAATCTCAACCTTTTTACATCAGCAGTTGTTGTTATTAATGTGAGTAGAAAGGCTACAGATACGGTCGTTATCATGTCTGACTGCAGGACGCCGTGGAACCGGGAGACGAGCTGCCGGTCTACCTGGCAGGAACGATTACAACCGCGGCCGAACCAACGGAAATCCTACGGGATGTTTTCCTCGGCGGATGGCGCCTACGACAGCAAGACTGTAGACTGTGATAACTTTGCCGCGGGAAGGAGAGGAACCAGGACTCCCAGGAGCGTCAGCCGAGACAGCCTCCTCGACCACACCGATGGCGACGTTCCTAAGACGGCAAGTGAGGCCAGTGAGGTCCGGGCTGTCGGTTCTCAGGTCAGCTCACCCGGGGAGAGAGAGGATGTGAGGCCGGGTGTGGAGATTGAGTACCCGGCTGGGAGGCAGTGTCACTCCGGTCAGAAGAATGGAAAGGTAGGTGAAAACTGAATTTTTTTTTTCGCCCATGTTTATGTTGATAAAAGTAGATCGCTTGTGGAAGATACATTTCCATAGTTTACCCTGTTCTGCAGTGCAGTGACGTCAGCTAGGCTGTTCCTAAAATAGGCTACGCAGTTATATCTCTAGGCTGCCCACATCACCTGAACCGGTGACGGCCAGGTAGGCTATTAGGCGACGTGTGGTGATGAATTGAACAGCGCCGTTTTGACAGCTATCCCAGCTTCTGTCACACACACACACCGAACATCGCGTCTGCTCTGACTGCACTGCACGGGAAGACAAAAGGAGGTACTGCAGCGTTCCTTCCGCCTCTGAGTACACTGGCTGAGGGCAAAGAGAGAGAGAGAGCGAGCATGTCCGGTACTGACCACCAGGGGAATGGTATCCCACACCTTCCGGTAAGACTCCCACCTGGCGGGGCTGGCAGCCGGACGGGCTGGCTGGCTGTCTAGCGCGGAATAGCCATTGTTTTCGGTCAATAGGCGAACAAACGGCGCTGTCTTGTCAATTTAGTGACTTTGTCGCTATATTTAGCGAGTATTCAGACCCCCTTAGCGACACATTTTCAAAAAAAGCGACTAGCGACAAATCCAGCGCCTTTTCTGGTGTTATTGGAGACTAGACGTGAAGCACGTATTGTTTTCTATCTCCCGAGCAGCGGCGTGCTGCCGTGGGCCCCACCCCGTCCAAAGCACTCACATGCGGCCTAGTCCTCGCGCAGCAGTCCCTCCAGCTGCAGTCAGAGCAGGAGAGTTCACCCCTCGTCCAGACTGCACACATGAAGCCGCCTGGTTACAATAGGCGGGATGTAAATGTAAAAAACTAAACGTAAAAAACAAAAAACACCCCACAAAGTAACTTCGCCAGAGGTCTCTTTTGGGTCACTTTTGCCAGTCCCAAATAAAAAAAATCGACAGAAGAAAGTAATTTGTAGTTCTAACATATTCAGGTGTTTTTTACAAAAAAAAATGTGTCTCTCCCAGTTATTCCTCTCTCCTACAGCATACATCACAATTATATATACATGGCCAATTATGCAAATGAGCGCTGACGTCATTTAGCGACTTCTAGCGACTTTTAGGACAGCCAATAGCTACTTTCCATTCTGAGGAGTTGGCAACATGATTGGGAAGTAAGGATCAAAACTAAGAAAGACTGTAAACGGCTGCTACCTGTGCTGACATGATTAAAAGTGAAGTAAACTGTACTTTTCGCGTTGTAGTTTATATGATAAGCTCATTGGAGGGTAACAATATCACACCTTTTCCTGAAGTGAATGGTTCACCACTACTCTACCACGAATGCGGGCATTCTGATATCTACATTGCGCGTGAGGTTGGAAACGACGCATTTGTGATGGAACGCCATGTCACTTGCACACAAGTTCCACAAAGTTCCATCCAACTCAGGTTTAATTATTTTCTAACTTGCTCTATTTTAATGAGGCTGTTCAGTGTTGGTGAGCCAAATAGTTTTATCTCAACAAGTTTGAAAATAATTTGCTAGGCGATTGTGAAAGATTCATGATGACTTTTCAACTAGCTAACTAGAAACGATAAACAACTATGAAATTGGTACGTCGATTTATCTGTGGCAAATGACCAAGCCTTCATGGGCGGACACTACTAATGAATCTCTATAGCAGCACCAAGTGGGCTACAGCTGACTGAGTCCCCCAGTACGTGCTGTGGGTTACAGCTGACTGAGTATCCCAGTACGTGCTGTTGGGCTACAGCTGACTGAGTTCCCCAGTATGTGCTGTGGGCTACAGCTGGACTGAGTCCCCCAGTACGTGCTGTTGGATACAGCTGACTGAGTCCCCAGTACGTGCTGTTGGGTACAGCTGACTGAGTATCCCACGTACGTGCTGTTGGGCTACAGCTGACTGAGTCCCCCAGTACGTGCTGTTGGGTTACAGCTGACTGAGTATCCCAGTACGTGCTGTTGGGCTACAGCTGACTGAGTATCCCAGTACGTGCTGTGGGTTACAGCTGACTGAGTCCCCAGTACGTGCTGTTGGGCTACAGCTGACTGAGTCCCCAGTACGTGCTATTGGGCTACAGCTGACTGAGTCCCCAGTACGTGCTGTTGGGCTACAGCTGACTGAGTATCCAGTACGTGCTTATGAGCTACAGCTGACTGAGTATCCCAGTACGTGCTGTTGGGTTACAGTGACTGAGTCCCCCAGTACCTGCTGTTGGGTTACAGCTGACTGAGTCCCCCAGTACGTGCTGTTGGGATACATCTGACTGAGTGTCCCAGTACGGCTGTTGGGAAACATCTGACTGAGTGTCCCAGTACGGCTGTTGGAAACATCTGACTGAGTCCCCAGTACGTGCTGTTGGGAAACATCTGACTGAGTCCCCAGTACGTGCTGTGGGAAACATCTGACTGAGTCCCCAGTACGTGCTGTTGGGCTACAGCTGACTGAGTCCCCCAGTACGTGCTGTTGGGATACAGCTGACTGAGTCCCCCAGTACGTGCTGTTGGGTTACAGCTGACTGAGTATCCCAGTACGGTGCTGTTGGCTACAGCTGACTGAGTCCCCCAGTACGTGCGTGTGGGTTACAGCTGACTGAGTATCCCGACGTGCTGTTGGGCTACAGCTGACTGAGTATCCCAGTACGTGCTGTTGGTTACAGCTGACTGAGTCCCCAGTACGTGCTGTGGGCTACAGCTGACTGAGTCCCCCAGTACGTGCTGTTGGGCTACAGCTGACTGAGTCCCCCAGTACGTGCTGTTGGGTACAGCTGACTGAGTATCCCAGTACGTGCTGTTGAGTACAGCTGACTGAGTATCCAGTACGTGCTGTTGGGTTACAGCTGACTGAGTCCCCAGTACCTGCTGTTGGGTTACATCTGACTGAGTCCCCAGTACGTGCTGTTGGGTTGGGCTACAGCTGACTGAGTATCCCAGTACGTGCTGTTGAGCTACAGGGACTGAGTATCCCAGTACGTGCTTGGGTACAGCTGACTGAGTATCCCAGTACGGCTGTGGGTTACAGCTGACTGAGTCCCCCCAGTACGTGCTGTTGGGATACATCTGACTGAGTATCCCAGTAACATGCTGTTGGGCTACAGCTGACTGAGTCCCCAGTACGTGCTGTGGGATACATCTGACTGAGTCCCCAGTACGTGCTGTTGGGCTACAGCTGACTGAGTATCCCAGTACGTGCTGTTGGGTTACAGCTGACTGAGTCCCCCAGTACGTGCTGTTGGGCTACAGCTGACTGAGTATCCCAGTACGGCTGTGGGTTACAGCTGACTGAGTCCCCAGTACGTGCTGTTGGATACATCTGACTGAGTATCCCAGTACATGCTGTGGGGCTACAGCTGACTGAGCCCCCAGTACGTGCTGTTGGGATACATCTGACTGAGAATCCCAGTACATCTGTGGGCTACAGCTGACTGAGTCCCCCAGTACGTTCTGTTGGGATACATCTGACTGAGTATCCCAGTACATGCTGTTGGGCTACAGCTGACTGAGTCCCCCAGTACATGTTGTTGGGCTACAGCTGACTGAGTCCCCCAGAACGTGCTGTTGGGCTACAGCTGACTGAGTCCCCCAGTACGTGCTGTTGGGATACATCTGACTGAGTCCCCCAGTACGTGCTGTTGGCTACAGCTGACTGAGTATCCCAGTATGTGCTGTTGGGATACAGCTGACTGAGTATCCCAGTACGTGCTGTTGGGATACATCTGACTGAGTATCCCAGTACGTGCTGTTGGGATACATCTGACTGAGTATCCCAGTACGTGCTGTTGGGCTACAGCTGACTGAGTCCCCCAGTACGTGCTGTTGTGATACATCTGACTGAGTCCCCCAGTACGTGCTGTTGGGATACATCTGACTGAGTCCCCCAGTACATGCTGTTGGGTTACAGCTGACTGAGTCCCCCAGTAGTGCTGTTGGGCTACAGCTGACTGACTATCCCAGTACGGCTGTTTTCTCTTTCTCTCTCTCTCTCTCTCTCTCTCTCTCTCTCTCTCTCTCTCTCTCTCTCTCTCTCTCTCTCCTCTCTCTCTCTCTTTCTCTCTCTCTCTTTCTCTCTCTTCTCTCTCTTTCTTCTTTCTCTCTCTTTCTCTCTCTCTCTCTTTCTCTCTCTCTCTTCTCTCTCTCTCTCTCTCTTTCTCTCTCTCTCTCTCTCTCTCTCTCTCTCTCTTCTCTTCTCTCTCTTTCCTCTCTCTCTCTCTCTTCTCTTCTCTTTCTCTCTCATTCAATTCAATTCAATTCAATTCAAGGGCTTTATTGGCATGGGAAACATGTGTTAACATTGCCAAAGCAAGTGAGGTAGACAACATACAAAGTGAATATATAAAGTGAAAAACAAAAAAATTAACAGTAAACATTACACATACAGAAGTTTCAAAACAGTAAAGACATTACAAATGTCATATTATATATATATACAGTGTTCTAACAATGTACAAATGGCTAAAGGACACAAGATAAAATAAATAAGCATAAATATGGGTTGTATTTACAATGGTGTTTGTTCTTCACTGGTTGCCCTTTTCTCGTGGCAACAGGTCACAAATCTTGCTGCTGTGATGGCACACTGTGGAATTTCACCCAGTAGATATGGGAGTTTTTCAAAATTTGGGATTTATTTTGTTTTTCGAATTCTTTGTGGATCTGTGTAATCTGAGGGAACAATATGTCTCTCTAATATGGTCATACATTGGGCAGGAGGTTAGGAAGTGCAGCTCAGTTTCCACCTCATTTTGTGGGCAGTGAGCACATAGCCTGTCTTCTCTTGAGAGCCATGTCTGCCTACGGCGGCCTTTCTCAATAGCAAGGCTATGCTCACTGAGTCTGTACATAGTCAAGGCTTTCCTTAATTTTGGGTCAGTCAACAGTGGTCAGGTATTCTGCCGCTGTGTACTCTCTGTTGTAGGGCCAAATAGCATTCTAGTTTGCTCTGTTTTTTGTTAATTCTTTCCATGTGTTAAGTAGTTATCTTTTGTTTTCTCATGATTTGGTTGGGTCTAATTGTGCTGGCTGTCCTGGGCTCTGTAGGTGTGTTTGTGTTTGTGAACAGAGCCCCAGGACCAGCTTGCTTAGGGGACTCTTCTCCAGGTTCATCTCTCTGTAGGTGATGGCATTGTTATGGAAGCGTTGTGAATCGCTTCCTTTTAGGTGGGTGTAGAATTTAGCAGCTCTTTCTCGGATTTGAGAATTAGTGGGGATCGGCCTAATTCTGCTCTGCATGCAATTATTTGGTGTTCTACGTTGATACACGGAGGATATGGTATGTTGCAGAAGTTCTGGCTGTGGCAGAGTCTCAATGTGGGGTGTTTGCTTCCCATTTTGTGAAAGTCTTGGTTGGGTGAGCGGACCCCCCAGACCTCACAACATAAAGGGAATGGGCTTATGGATGATTCAAGTAATTTTATTTTTAGCCCAAATCCTACTTTGTTTTGTTGAAATTTATGTGTCTTTTTGAGGATCGATGCCCTTCTTGCCTTTCTCTCAGTCGTTCACCCAGTTTGTGGAGTTACATGTGGTGCTGCTGTTTAGGCAAGGTATGTAGTTTTTTGTGTGCTCTAGTAACAGTTTGTTTAGATGCATTTTGTATTTGTGTGGCCTGGTGACTTGGACCTTTTTGGAACACCATTATTTTTCTTACTGAGATTTACTGTCAGGGCCCAGGTCTGACAGAATCTGTGCATAAGATCTAGGTGCTGCTGTAGGCCCTCCTTGGTTGGTGACAGAAGCACCAGATCATCAGCAAACAGCAGAACATTTGACTTCGGATTCTAGCAGGGGGAGGCCGGGTGCTGCAGACTTTTCTAGTGCCCGCGCAATTCGTTGATATATATGTTGAAGAGGGTGGGGCTTAAGCTGCATCCCTGTCTAACCCACGACCCTGTGTGAAGAAATGTGTGTGTTTTTTGCCAATTTTAACCGCAACACTTGTTGTTTGTGTACATGGATTTTATAATGTCATATGTTTTACCCCCAACACCACTTTCCATCAGTTTGTATAGCAGACCCTCATGCCAGATTGAGTCGAAGGCTTTTTGAAATCAACAAAGCATGAGAAGACTTTGCCTTTGTTTTGGTTTGTTTGATTGTCAATTAGGGTGTGCAGGGTGAATACATGGTCTGTTGTACGGTAATTTGGTAAAAAGCCAATTTGACATTTGCTCAGTACATTGTTTTCATTGAGGAAATGTACGAGTCTGCTGTTAATAATAATGCAGAGGATTTTCCCAAGGTTACTGTTGACGCATATTCCACGGTAGTTATTGGGGTCAAATTTGTCTCCACTTTTGTGGATTGGGGTGATCAGTCCTTGGTTCTAAATATTGGGGAAGATGCCAGAGCTAAGTATGATGTTAAAGAGTTTTAGTATAGCCAATTGGAATTTGTTGTCTGTATATTTGATCATTTCATTGAGGATACCATCAACACCACAGGCCTTTTTGGGTTGGAGGGTTTTTATTTTGTCCTGTAACTCTTTCAATGTACTTGGAGGGTCCAGTGGGTTCTGGTCGTCTTTAATAGTTGATTCTAAGATCTGTATTGGATCATGTATATGTTTTTGCTCTTTATTCTTTGTTATAGAGCCAAAAAGATTGGAGAAGTGGTTTACCCATACATCTCCATTTTGGATAGATAATTCTTCGTGTTGTTGTTTGTTTAGTGTTTTCCAATTTTCCCAGAAGTGGTTAGAGTCTATGGATTCTTCAATTGCATTGAGCTGATTTCTGACATGCTGTTCCTTCTTTTTCCGTAGTGTATTTCTGTATTGTTTTAGTGATTCACCATAGTGAAGGCGTAGACTCAGGTTTTCCGGGTCTCTATGTTTTTGGGTTGGACAGGTTTCTCAATTTCTTTCTTAGAATTTTGCATTCTTCATCAAACCATTTGTAATTATTGTTAATTTTCTTCGGTTTTTCTATTTGAGATTTTTAGATTTGATAGGGAAGCTGAGAGGTCAATATACTGTTAAGATTTTTCTACTGCCAAGTTTACACCTTCACTATTACAGTGGAACGTTTTACCCAGGAAATTGTCTAAAAAGGATTGAATTTGTTGTTGCCTAATTGTTTTTTGGTAGGTTTCCAAACTGCATTCCTTCCATCTATAGCATTTCTTAATGTTACTCAGTTCCTTTGGCTTTGATGCCTCATGATTGAGTATTGCTCTGTTTAAGTAGACTGTGATTTTGCTGTGGTCCTGATAGGGGTGTCAGTGGGCTGACTGTGAACGCTCTGAGAGACTCTGGTTGAGGTCAGTGATAAAGTAGTCTACAGTACTACTGCCAAGAGATGAGCTATAGGTGTACCTACCATAGGAGTCCCCTCGAAGCCTACCGTTGACTATGTACATACCCAGCGTGCGACAGAGCTGCAGGAGTTGTGACCCGTTTTTGTTGGTTATGTTGTCATAGTTGTGCCTAGGGGGGCATATGTGGGAGGGAATGCTGTCACCTCCAGGCAGGTGTTTGTCCCCCTGTGTGCTGAGGGTGTCAGGTTCTTGTCCGGTTCTGGCATTTAGGTCGCCACAGACTAGTACATGTCCCTGGGCCTGGAAATGATTGATTTCCCCCTCCAGGATGGAGAAGCTGTCTTCATTAAAATATGGGGATTCTAGTGGGGGGATATAGGTAGCACACAGGAGGACATTTTTTCTCTGTTAGGATCATTCTTTTTGAATTCTAGCCAAATGTAGAATGTTCCTGTTTTGATTAATTTAATGGAGTGAGTTAGGTCTGCTCTATACCAAATTAGCATACCCCCTGAGTCCCTTCCCTGTTTCACACCTGGTAGTTTGGTGGATGGGACTACCAGCTCTCTGTAACCTAGAGGGCAACCAGTGGGTCCATCTCCTCTATACCAGGTTTCTTGCAGGATGACAATGTCTGTATTACCGATTTCTTTGGTGAAGTCCGGGTTTCTCTCTCTCTCTCTCTCTCTCTCTCTCTCTCTCTCTCTCTCTCTCTCTCCCTCTCTCTCTCTCTAATAGTTGTATGAGGTGTTCTCCTTCCTGAAGGAGTTGGGGGCTGTGGTGATGCTGCATGCTGAGAACGGAGACCTCATTGCTCAGGTATCCAGTCCAACAGTCATAACCCCATTATAACCCAGTCCTACAGGCATAACCCCATTATAACCCAGTCCTACAGTCATAACCCATTATAACCCAGTCATACCAGTCATAACCCCATTATAACCAGTCAAACCCCATATAACCCATCATAACCCATTATAACCCAGTCCTACAGTCATAACCCCATTATAACCCAGTCATACAGTCATAACCCCATTATAACCCAGCCATAACCCCATTATAACCCAGTCATAACCCCATTATAACCCAGTCCTACAGTCATAACCCCATTATAACCTAGTCCTACAGTCATAACCCCATTATAACCCAGTCCTACAGTCATAACCCCATTATAACCCAGTCATACACGTCATAACCCCTTATAAACAAGTCATACCCCATTATAACCCAGTCATAACCCCATTATAACCAGTCATAACCCATTATCACCCAGTCATAACCCATTATAAACCCAGTCATAACCCCATTATAACCAGTTCCTACAGTCATGACCCATTATAACCCAGTCCTACAGTCATAACCCCATTATAACCCAGTCATAACCCATTTATAACCAAGTCCTACAGTCATAACCCCATTATAACCCAGCCATAACCCCATTATACCCAGTCATAACCCCATTATAACCCAGTCCTACAGTCATAACCCCATTATAACCAGTCATAACCCCATTATAACCAGTCACGACCCCATTATAACCCCAGTCAATAACCCCAATATAACCCAGTTATAACCCCATTATAACCCAGTCCTACAGTCATACCCCATTATAACCCAGTCATAACCCCATTATATAACCCAGTCATAACCCCATTATTACCCAGTCCTACAGTCATAACCCCATTATAACCCAGTCATAACCCCATTATAACCCCCAGTCATAACCCCATTATAACCCAGTCATAACCCATTATAACCCAGTCATAACCCCATTTTATAACCCAGTCCTACAGTCATAACCCCATTATAACTCCAGTCCTGACCCCATTATAACCCAGTCATAACCCCATTATAACCCAGTCCTACAGTCATAACCCCATTATACCCAGTCCTAACAGTCAAACCCCATTATAACCCCCGTCACGACCCATTCATAACCCAGTCATAACCCCAATATAACCCAGTCATAACCCATTATAACCAGTCCTACAGTCATAACCCCATTATAACCAGTCATAACCCATTATAACCCAGTCATAACCCCATTATTACCCAGTCCTACAGTCATAACCCCATTATAACCCAGTCATAACCCCATTATAACCCCCAGTCATAACCCATTATAACCCAGTCATAACCCATTAATAACCCAGTCATAACCCCATTATACCCAGTCCTACAGTCATAACCCCCTTATAACCCAGTCCTACAGTCATAACCCCATTATAACCCAGTCATAACCCATTATAACCCAGTCATAACCCCATTATAACCAGTCATAACCCCATTATAACCCAGTCCTACAGTCATAACCCCATT
>NW_022265014.1:135031-170031 GCF_002021735.2 Oncorhynchus kisutch | reverse complement strand
GTGTGTGTGTGTGTGTGCGTGCGTGGACCCTGGTCTAAAAGTGTGTCTTCCTCTTCCTTTTCTCTCCTCCTCCTCTTCATTCTCTCCTCCTCCTCTCTCTCTCTCGCTTCCTCCTCTCTCTTCTTGTCCTCTTCCTCTCTTCTCTCAGGCCACGGGTAAGATGGATGAGAACCAGTTTGTGGCGGTGACCAGCACCAACGCAGCTAAGATCTTCAACCTGTACCCACGGAAGGGACGCATCGCTGTGGGTTCTGACGCTGACATCGTTATCTGGGACCCAGACAGGACCAAAACAATCACCTCCAAACTGCAACAGTCGGTGAGGGAAGAGGAGGGAGGGAGGGAGGGAGGGAGGGAGGGGAGGGAGGGAGGGAGGGAGGGAGGGAGGGAGGGGAGGGAGGGGAGGGAGGGAGGGAGGGAGGGAGGGAGGGAGGAGGAACTGGAACCAAGACATGATCAAAACCTTTACCTCCAAATTACAACAAAATAAAAACTGAATCCTCTTCCTCCTTTCTACCCTTTATACTCCCTCCCTCCTCCCCTCCCTCCCTCCCCTCCCTCCCTCCCTCCTCCCTCCCTCCCTCCCTCCCTCCCTCCCTCCCTCCCCTCCCTCCCTCCTCCCTCCCTCCCCTCCCTCCCTCCCTCCCTCCCTCCCTCCCTCCCCTCCCTCCCTCCCCCTCCCTCCCTCCCTCCCTCCCTCCCTCCCCTCCCTCCCTCCTCCCTCCCTCCCTCCCTCCCTCCCTCCCTCCCTCCCTCCCCTCCCTCCTCCCTCCCTCTCCCTCCCCTCTCCCTCCCTCCCTCCCTCCCTCCCCCTCCCTCCCTCCCTCCCTCCCTCCCTCCCTCCCTCCCTCCCTCCCTCCCTCCCTCCCTCCCTCCCTCCCTCCCCCTCCCTCCCTCCCTCCCTCCCTCCCTCCCTCCCTCCCTCCCTCCCTCCCTCCCTCCCTCCCTCCCTCCTCCCTCCCCCTCCCTCCTCCCTCCCTCCCTCTCCTCCTCCCTCCCCCACCTCCCGTCTCTCCCTCCCTCCCTCGCCCCTCTCCCTCCCTCCCCTCCCTCCCCCCTCCCTCCCTCCCCTCCCTCCTCCCTCCCTCCCCTCCCTCCCTCCCTCCCTCCCTCCCTCCCTCCCTCTCCCTCCCCTCCCCTCCTCCCTCCCTCCCTCCCTCCCTCCCTCCCTCCTCCCCTCCTCTCTCCCTCCCTCCCTCCCTCCCTCCCTCCCTCCCTCCCTCCCTCCCTCCTCCCTCCTCCCTTCCTCCCTCCCTCCCTTCCCTCCTCCCTCCCTCCCTCCCTCCCTCCCTCCCTCCCCTCTCCTCCCTCCCTCCCCTCCCTCTCTCCCTCCCTCCCCTCTCTCCCTCCCTCCCTCCCTCCCTCCTCCCTTCCCTCCCTCCCTCCCTCCCTCCCTCCTCCCTCCTCCCTCCCTCCCTCCCTCCCTCCCTCCCTCCCTCCTCCCTCCCTCCCTTCCTCCCTCCTCCTTTCCTTCCTCCCTCCCTCCCTCCCTCCCTCCCTCCCTCCCTCCCTCCCTCCCTCCCTCCTCCCTCCCTCCCTCCCTCCCTCCCTCCCTCCCTTCCTTCCTCCCTCCCTCCCTCCCTTTCCTTCCTCCCTCCCTCCCTCCCTTTCCTTCCTCCCTCCCTCCCTTTCCTTCCTCCCTCCCTCCCTCCCTCCCTCCCTCCCTCCCTCCCCCTCCCTCCCTCCCTCCCTCCCTCCCTCCCTCCCTCCCTCCCTCCCTCCCTCCCTTCCTCCCTCCCTCCCTCCCTCCCTCCCTCCCTCCCTCCCTCCCTCCCTCCCTTTCCTTCCTCCCTCCCTCCCTCCCTTCCCTCCCTCCCTCCCTCCCTCTATCCATCCCTCCTTTCCTCCCTCCCTCCCCCTCCTCCCCTCTCCCACCAGGCTCTGGAGTATAACATCTTTGAGGGGATGGTGTGTCGGGGGGGTCCTGTCGTCGTGGTGACCCAGGGGAGGGTGGTCTATGAGGAGGGGGAGGGGCTTCCGCGTCCAGCAGGGTTCAGGACGCTTCATCCCCCGCCAAGCCTTCCCAGACTACGCCTACCAACGCATCACGACCAGGAGCAAGGTAACTACAGATCCCACAATGCAACACAAACCAGGAAGTGGTTTATATGAGTCAGAAATATTTATTCTACAGACAAAATGGACGATAAGTGTCAAATAGAATAATTCTGTTCCTAAAGTTAGTCTCGTCCAAAACAGAGAGATGATACAGTAGGAAACAATGGTAGGTAACAGAATTAAGGATACACAACAACCTTGGGTTGTCCAACAGTTGTCCTTGGGTTGTCCAACAGTTGTCCTTTGGTTGTCCAACAGTTGGGTCCTTGGGTTGTCCAACAGTTGGGTCCTTGGGTTGTCCAACAGTTGGGTCCTTGGGTTGTCCAACAGTTGTTCTTGGATTATCCAACAGTTGGGTCCTTGGGTTGTCCAACAGTTGTCCATGGGTTGTCCAACAGTTGGGTCCTTGGGTTGTCCAACAGTTGGGTCCTTGGGTTGTCCAACAGTTGTCCTTGGGTTGTCCAACAGTTGGGTCCTTGGGTTGTCCAACAGTTGTCCTTGGGTTGTCCAACAGTTGTCCTTGGGTTATCAAATCAAATCAAATGTATTTATATAGCCCTTCGTACATCAGCTGATATCTCAAAGTGCTGTACAGAAACCCAGCCTAAAACCCCAAACAGCAAGCAATGCAGGTGTAGAAAGCACGGTGGCTAGGAAAAACTCCCTAGAAAGGCCAATACCTAGGAAGAATCCTAGAGAGGAACCAGGCTATGTGGGGTGGCCAGTCCTCTTCTGGCTGTGCCGGGTGGAGATTATAACAGAACATGGCCAAGATGTTCAAATGTTCATAAATGACCAGCATGGTCGAATAATAATAAGGCAGAACAGTTGAAACTGGTGGAAGTTGAAACTGGAGCAGCAGCATGGCCAGGTGGACTGGAGACAGCAAGGAGTCATCATGTCAGGTAGTCCTGGGGCATGGTCCTAGGGCTCAGGTCAGTTGAAATTGGAACAGCAGCATGGCCAGGTGGACTGGGGTCAGCAAGGAGTCATCATGTCAGGTAGTCCTGGGGCATGGTCCTAGGGCTCAGGTCCTCCGAGAGAGAGAAAGAAAGAGAGAAGGAGAGAATTAGAGAACGCACACTTAGATTCACACAGGACACCGAATAGGACAGGAGAAGTACTCCAGATATAACAAACTGACCCCAGCCCCCTGACACATAAACTACTGCAGCATAAATACTGGAGGCTGAGACAGGAGGTTATCCAACAGTTGTCCTTGGGTTGTCCAACAGTTGTCCTTGGGTTGTCCAACAGTTGTCCAACAGTTGTCCTTGGGTTGTCCAACAGTTGTCCTTGGGTTGTCCAACAGTTGTCCTTGGGTTGTCCAACAGTTGTCCTTGGGTTGTCCAATAGTTGTCCTTGGGTTGTCCAATAGTTGTCCTGGGTTGTCCAACAGTTGTCCTTGGGTTATCCAACAGTTGTCCTTGGGTTATCCAACAGTTGGGTCCTTGGGTTGTCCAACAGTTGTCCTTGGGTTGTCCAACAGTTGTCCTTGGGTTGTCCAACAGTTGTCCTTGGGTTGTCCAACAGTTGTCATTGGGTTGTCCAACAGTTGTCCTTGGGTTGTCCAACAGTTGTCCTTGGGTTGTCCAACAGTTGTCCTTGGGTTGTCCAACAGTTGTCATTGGGTTGTCCAACAGTTGTCCTTGGGTTGTCCAACAGTTGGGTCCTTGGGTTGTCCAACAGTTGGGTCCTTGGGTTGTCCAACAGTTGTTCTTGGGTTATCCAACAGTTGGGTCCTTGGGTTGTCCAACAGTTGTCCATGGGTTGTCCAACAGTTGGGTCCTTGGGTTGTCCAACAGTTGGGTCCTTGGGTTGTCCAACAGTTGGGTCCTTGGGTTGTCCAACAGTTGTCCTTGGGTTATCCAACAGTTGGGTCCTTGGGTTGTCCAACAGTTGTCCATGGGTTGTCCAACAGTTGGGTCCTTAGGTTGTCCAACAGTTGTCCTTGGGTTGTCCAACAGTTGTCCTTGGGTTGTCCAACAGTTGTCCTTGAGTTGTCATTGGGTTGGCTTTATTTCAAGCCTGTCCAGTAAGCAGCTCAGCTGCACGGGACCTGATTGTAATGCCCGTGGTAAATTTGGTTTGATTTTGGATATCTCTATGTGGCTAGTTAGGGACCATCAGGTAAATTACACAATGTACATGGGTCAATCTGTTAAACTTCCAATAGCTCCAAATTTCAATGACTTAAAAAACCTAATTCTAACTATAAATTGTAAAACTTCATATACAAATATTGAAAGCATTTAATGAGAAAACAAAAAGCTGTGCAACATGAAAATATTGTCTCATTTGCATTGTGTAATTGATTGATGGTCTCTAACTAACCCCAGAGATAGGCTATCCAAAGTTAAACCAATTTTTCCAACTTTTCCATGGTTGCACGCCAGTCTGCTGAAGCTAATTATGGAAGGATTTTGGCTCTTTCCACATGCTAGCACTTCTTTTAATGACCCAAATCTAAAACGAGGCCAAATCAGGAAGTTCAGCCTCCCTTTAATGGAGAATCGAGACTGACTGATATACAAATCTCCTTGCATCATATTAGTCAGTCACAACACATCACGGTTTTGATCCTCCCGAACATACATATTAATTATTAAATACATACATATTAATTATTAAATAAAATAATATAAATATGAAATATAATAACCATTGGGCTTCATAGGGTGAAATAGTGGTTATTTGTGACCTGCTAGTCTCTGCTGAGTCATCAACAGACGTTCTGGTTGTCATGGGAAACGGAACTTCCAGCTTTTGTATGTTAACAAGGAGACTCCTCCTCCACATATACTGGATTGGTTGAGCAGTGCAGAAGAGAACCTCCTCCCCCGACTGTTTTTTCCCCCTTCTCTTCAAGAAGAAGACAGACAGGATGTAGTTTCAGGCGTTTCTTTCTGCTACGCTATGTTACTGCCCTGACTCACTAGACCGAAGATAGTGACACTACATATCCCATAATGCAACGCAACCAGGAAGTGGTGGATTGCTGTATCAAGAGCCTGAACAGGGCTATGGTTGTGGCACTACATATACCATAATGCAACACAATTGAATGGACAGTTGGATATTCGGGGAGGGGTTCGATTGTGGGTTCAAAATTCACCGCTACCCTTTAACCTCTAGCGTCGAGCAATCCCGTATCCGGGAGCGTAATCATAGCCTCAAGCTCATTACCATAACGCAACGTTAACTATTCATGAAAATCGCAAATGAAATGAAAGAAATATATTGACTCACAAGCTTAGCCTTTTGTTAACAACACTGTCATCTCAGATTTTCTAAATATGCTTTTCAACCATAGCTACACAAGCATTTGTGTAAGAGTATTGATAGCTAGCAAGCCACACCGCTGCACCCGAACGGGAGCCTCAAAGTACCTCAAAGTCTGTTCAAGAACATACAAGAATGTTTTGGGAGGTTCAATTGAACTGAACGCACCCCAGTCACATGATCAGGTTAAAGGCCCACTCCAGTCACATGATCAGGTTAAAGGCCCACTCCAGTCACATGATCAGGTTAAAGGCCCACTCCAGTCACATGATCATCCATCTCCTAAATCTCACCTTGCAAAACGAACCACTGAGCGAGTTAATTTTGCCCCGGCTGGGCGGAGTTTGCACATTTTAGACCCTTCCATTGGTCCTCCAGCCTCAAAGTACCTCAAAGTCTGTTCAATACAATAATGTTTTGGGAGGAAACGTTTTGTTCAGTACAAATCAAACTGAACGCACCCTTTGGCTACAGTCACATGATCATTTTAGACCCTTCCATTGGTCCTCCAGCCTCAAAGTGCCTCAATGTTCAATCAAACACCCTTTGGCTACAGTCACATGATCATTTTAGACCCTTCCATTGGTCCTCCAGCCTCAAAGTGCCTCAATGTTCAATCAAACACCCTTTGGCTACAGTCACATGATCATTTTAGACCCTTCCATTGGTCCTCCAGCCTCAAAGTGCCTCAATGTTCAATCAAACACCCTTTGGCTACAGTCACATGATCATTTTAGACCGTTCCATTGGTCCTCCAGGGATAATCTCCACCCACCCATTGCAAAAACAAACTCGCCCGTTGGTTTAGGAGACAGAATAAGAGTGACAACCGATTCTAGCCTAGTGAAACAGACAGAGCAGCGCATCTCCCTCCCCTCCTGCCCTCCTGTCTGTCTGTCTGTCTGTCTGTCTGTACGTACGTCTGACTGCCTGCCTGCCTGTCTGTCTGTCTGTGTTCTACAGGTGAAGGGGAATCAAGGTGTGTCTCGTGGGATGTATGACGGGCCGGTGTACGATGTTCTGGCCACGCCCAAATACATAACCCCCTCCCCTTCTGCTAAAACCTCGCCCACCTCCCAACAGCCCCCACCAATCAGGAACCTCCACCAGTCCAACTTCAGCCTATCAGGTAAGAGGACATTGAGGTGAAACAACATTTATCAGGTGTGTGTGAGAGTGTTTGTATCTAAACAGTCTCTCTCTCTCTCTCTCTCTCTCACTCTCTCACTCTCTCTCTGTCTCTCTCTCTCTCTGTCTCTCACTCTCTCTCTGTCTCTCTCTTTCTCTGTCTCTCTCTCTCACTCTCTCTCTGTCTCTCTCTGTTTCTGCCTCTCACTCTCTTTCTCCGTCTCTCTCTCTTTCTCTCTCTCTTTCTTTGTCTCTCTTTCTTTGTCTCTCTCTGTCTCTCTCTCTCTCTTTCTTTGTCTCTCTCTCTGTCTCTCTCTCTCTCTTTCTTTGTCTCTCTTTCTCTCTGTCTGTCTTTCTCTGTCTTTCTCTCCCGCTCTTTCTTTCTCACTCTCTACTCTCTCTCTCCGTCTCTCTGTCTCAGGGGCTCAGTTTGATGACAACATTCCTCGGCGCTCTGGCCAACGCATCGTAGCGCCACCTGGTGGCCGATCCAACATCACCAACCTGGGATGAGCAGCTGGGAACATCACCTTGTTTTGCGTTTTTGGCCTCACAATATTCTAGACTCGAGGCTCATCTATGTCTGCGTCACAAATTGCACCTTATTCCCTATCTAGTGCACTATTTTTAACCAGAGCCCTATTCCCTATATAGTGCACTATTTTTAACCAGAGCCCTATTCCCTATATAGTGCACTTTAGACCAGAGCCCTATTCCCTATATAGTGTACTACTTTAGACCAGAGCCCTATTCCCTATATAGTGCACTACTTTAGACCAGAGCCCTATTCCCTATATAGTGCACTACTTTAGACCAGAGCCCTATTCCCTATCTAGTGCACTATTTTTAACCAGAGCCCTATTCCCTATATAGTGCACTACTTTAGACCAGAGCCCTATTCCCTATATAGTGCACTACTTTAGACCAGAGCCCTATTCCCTATATAGTGCACTACTTTAGACCAGAGCCCTATTCCCTATATAGTGCACTACTTTAGACCAGAGCCCTATTCCCTATATAGTGCACTACTTTAGACCAGAGCCCTATTCCCTATATAGTGCACTACTTTAGACCAGAGCCCTATTCCCTATATAGTGCACTAGTTTAGACCAGAGCCCTATTCCCTATATACTGCACTACTTTAGACCAGAGCCCTATTCCCTATCTAGTGCACTATTTTTAACCAGAGCCCTATTCCCTATATAGTGCACTTTAGACCAGAGCCCTATTCCCTATATAGTGTACTACTTTAGACCAGAGCCCTATTCCCTATATAGTGCACTACTTTAGACCAGAGCCCTATTCCCTATATAGTGTACTACTTTAGACCAGAGCCCTATTCCCTATATAGTGTACTACTTTAGACCAGAGCCCTATTCCCTATATAGTGCACTACTTTAGACCAGAGCCCTATTCCCTATATAGTGCACTACTTTAGACCAGAGTCCTATTCCCTATATAGTGCACTACTTTAGACCAGAGCCCTATTCCCTATATAGTGCACTACTTTAGACCAGAGCCCTATTCCCTATATAGTGCACTACTTTAGACCAGAGCCCTATTCCCTATATAGTGCACTACTTTAGACCAGAGCCCATAGGGTTCTTCATCTTTGGGCCCATATAGTGGGCATTACTGTAAGACACACAGCCGGTTTATTACAATGGAAACAGTGTTTGACGCCTCTAACACGCAGACGTGAACCCACTGTGATGTCATGATGTGTCGTTGTCGTCTTCTCCCTGTCAGCATGACCTCTCCTTCTTCTTCTTCTTGCTCTTCTTCTTCTTCTTCTTCTTCTTCTTCTTCTTCTTCTTCTTCTCCTTCTCCTCCTTCTTCTTCTTCTCCTCCTTCTTCTCCTTCTTCTTCTTCTCCTCCTCCTTCTCCTCCTTCTTCTCCTCCTCCTTCTCCTCCTTCTTCTCATCCTTCTCCTCCTTCTCCTCCTTCTTCTTCTTCTCCGTCTTCTTCTTCTCCTTCCTCTCCTCCTCCTCCTTCTCCTTCTCCTCCTCCTTCCTCTCCTCCTTCTCCTCCTTCTTCTTCTCCTTCTTCTCCTTCTCCTCCTTCTTCTCCTCCTTCTCCTCCTTCTTCTTCTCCTCCTTCTTCTTCTCTCATGTCAGCTCAGACACGGTGCTCCTCTTCCTCCCTCTATTGGTCAGTCGAGGAAACGCAGTATGTCCTGCAGCTGGTTTAGGTGTCTTTGGTATCAGTATGTGTGTCCCAGTGTGTCTCATGTGGACCAGTGTGTCTCGTGTGGACCAGTGTGTCTCGTGTGGACCAGTGTGTCTCGTGTGGACCAGTGTGTCTCGTGTGGGCTGGTAACTTATCGCTTGTTTTTAGACGTTTGATTCTACTCCTGTGATACACATTTCTTTCACGTTGTATTTGACAGCACAACGATATGTATATCTTATTATATTCATGGTGAACGTTTTCTTTCAAACACAATCATTCCCTGTGTGCAAGACTGTTCCCTCCCCATCAGAACAGTACTGCACACTGTCAATTCACCATCAGCAAAGCAATATCATCACTCCCCACGCCTTGAAAACACTTGATATGTACAATGTTGAAATAAACAACTGATATAATTGTCTGATCAAAACTAAAGGAACTGATGACTTGATGAAAGTCAAGTAGAGAACAAAGATGTGCGTGTCTGTTTAAAAACAACACTTCAGGATGAACAGCTAATTTAGTAGAGGAATCACATGTTTTATTGGACATGATGATGATGATGATGCTATTTTAGACTGAGTCATTCACTCCAGAGGTAGATCTTTGTTGTGATGAGATGTTCAACTCTCTGCTGTCTGAGTCATTCACTCCAGAGGTAGATCTTTGTTGTGATGAGATGTTCAACTCTCTGCTGTATGGATCGTTCACTCCAGAGGTCGATCATTGTTCTGAAGAGATGTTCAACTCTCTGCTGTAAAGGGCCTCAGCTCCTACTGGTGTTTTATAAGGCTCCTGTCACGAACGACCGCTTCACCTTCTATTTACTTGATGTGGATGTTACTGGTTGTTTTACTGTGTTATATAGTGTTTTAACACCACTCTGAACCACACACTGAGTCGCCTGGTTTGTGCTCTGAACAACAGTCATTGTTGTCATTGTCAAGCTAAATGTAAAACAAAAAAGCACAAACAGACTGTGACTCAGGCTAGAATCTGAGGGCCCGCTACAGAGCAGTCTGTATCTGTAAGGGTTGAATCCTAGAATCTGAGGGCCCGCTACAGAGCAGTCTGTCTCTGTAAGAGTTGAATTCTAGAATCTGAGGGCACGTTGCAGAGCAGTCTGTATCTGTAAGAGTTGAATTCTAGAATCTGAGGGCCCGCTACAGAGCAGTCTGTATCTGTAAGGGTTGAATCCTAGAATCTGAGGGCCCACTACAGAGCAGTCTGTATCTGTAAGGGTTGAATCCTAGAATCTGAGGGCCCGCTACAGAGCAGTCTGTATCTGTAAGGGTTGAATCCTAGAATCTGAGGGCCCGCTACAGAGCAGTCTGTATCTGTAAGGTTTGAATCCTAGAATCTGAGGGCCCGCTACAGAGCAGTCTGTATCTGTAAGGGTTGAATCCTAGAATCTGAGGGCCCGCTACAGAGCAGTCTGTATCTGTAAGGGTTGAATCCTAGAATCTGAGGGCCCGCTACAGAGCAGTCTGTATCTGTAAGGGTTGAATCCTAGAATCTGAGGGCACGCTACAGAGCAGTCTGTATCTGTAAGGGTTGAATCCTAGAATCTGAGGGCACGTTGCAGAGCAGTCTGTATCTGTAAGGGTTGAATCCTAGAATCTGAGGGCCCGCTACAGAGCAGTCTGTATCTGTAAGGGTTGAATCCTAGAATCTGAGGGCCCGCTACAGAGCAGTCTGTATCTGTAAGGGTTGAATCCTAGAATCTGAGGGCCCGCTACAGAGCAGTCTGTCTCTGTAATGGTTGAATCCTGGTCGGTCTCTGTTCTGTTGTCGGATGTCGCTGATGTAATCACATTATCAATATTCACTGAAATAAAAAAACTGAAATCACACCAGACTGTCAACCTGTGAGTTTATTAAAACCATACAGTGATGTGATTACACGACGGTTTCTAGAGAGTAACAGGTCTTTATCTGGGAAGGGTCAGTAACATAACAGCAACATAACAGCAACATAACCTGGACTCACATCACACATATGATATAACACTTGTCAACAAAACCTTTCAGGTCATTGATATAATACACTATTGGCTAACTTTACTTATCAATATATTGGTTGATTTGATTTGGTTGGTTGATTCATTCATTTGCACTCAACATATCCACACATTCTATTGTATATCAGACCTGCACTAAATACTATAGTTTCTCTGTAACCCACAGACTATAATCAATAACATCATTATCTATTTACTACTGACAACATCATAATCAATATCATAACATTTATGATCAATAACATCATTATCTATATACTACTAACAACATCATAACAACAATCTACATCATAATCAATATTATAACATTTATAATCAATAACATCATTATCTATATACTACTAACAATACCATAACATTTATGATCAATAACATTATCTATATACTACTAACATCATCATGACAATAATCTACATCATAATCAATATCATAACATTTATGATCAATAACATCATTATCTATATACTACTAACATCATCATGACAACAATCTACATCATAATCAATACCATAACATTTATGATCAATAACATCATGAGAGGTAAACAAACAAACAAACAAACACAAGAACAACAAACAAAACGACTTGTGAAAAATATAAAGGCCAAAATTCAACTCGATTAGGTATTATAGAGTGTTGTCAACAATGCCGCTTTCTTAAAGGAAATGTTCCCGCGTTCCTGGAGATCCCATTCATGGTAAACCCTGCAGGTGCTGGCTCAGTAAGAAAATACCTTTAATTAACAGGCTACAACTCGTGTTCGGATTTAACCCCGGCCAAAGAATAAACAGGTGATTACATGGACTACCTGACTTGATGGAAAGGTGGCGTCCTATGACGATGCGACGTTGAAAGTCACTGAGCTCTTCAGTATGGGTCATTCTACTGCCGATGTTTTTCTATGTAGATTGCATGGCTGTGTGTTTGATTTTATTCACCTGTCAGCGACGGGTGTGGCTGAAACAACCAAATCCTCTAATTTGTATGATACGTTACGAATTGCAATTCGTATAATATGTTACGATACATTACAAATTCCAATTTATTGTGGCTAACATTAGCTAGGTGGCTAGGTGGCTAACGTTAGCTAGGTGGCTCGGTGGCTAACGGTAACATTAGCTAGGTGGCTAGGTGGCTAACGGTAACATTAGCTAGGTGGCTAACGTTAGCTAGGTGGCTAACGGTAACATTAGCTAGGTGGCTAGGTGGCTAACGTTAGCTAGGTGGCTAGGTGGCTAACGGTAACATTAGCTAGGTGGCTAACGTTAGCTAGGTGGCTAACGGTAACGTTAGCTAGGTGGCTAACGGTAACGTTAGCTAGGTGGCTAACGGTAACATTAGCTAGGCTAGGGTTTAGAGTTCAAATTTTAAGGTTAAGGTTAGGGGTAGGGTTAGGAGTTACACTGTCTTCAGACATTATTCACACCCATTAATTATTTCATTGTGTTGTTTTACTGCCTGAAATTAAAATGGATTAAATTGAGATTTTGAGTCACTGGTCTACACACAATACCCCATAATAACAAAGATACATTTTGTTTTTAGATATTTAAAAAAAAAAAAGTAAAACATTTAAAAGCTGAAATATCTTGCGCCAATAAGTCAATAACCCCTTTGTTATGGCAAGCCTAAATAAATTCAAGGCCTATCTCAAGGCCATCAGACTGTTAAACAGCCACCACTAACATTGAGTGGCTGCTGCCAACACACTGACACTGACACTGACTCTACTCCAGCCACTTTAATAATGGGAATTGATGGGAAATGATGTAAATATATCACTAGCCACTTTAAATAATTCTACCTAATATAATGTTACATACCCTACATTATTCATCTCATATGCATACGTATATACTGTACTCTATATCATCGACTGTATCTTTATGTAATACATGTATCACTAGCCACTTTAACTATGCCACTTTGTTTACATACTCATCTCATATGTATATACTGTACTCGATACCATCTACTGTATCTTGCCTATGCTGCTCTGTACCATCACTCATTCATATATCCTTATGTACATATTCTTTATCCCCTTACACTGTGTATAAGATAGTAGTTTTGGAATTGTTAGTTAGATTACTTGTTGGTTATTACTGCATTGTCGGAACTAGAAGCACAAGCATTTCGCTACACTCGCATTAACATCTGCTAACCATGTGTATGTGACAAATAAAATTTGATTTGATTTGAGTAAAAATGTGCTTAACAAGTCACTTTATAAGTTGCATGGACTCACTCTGTGTTCAGTAATAGTGGTTAACATGATTTTTGATGACTACCCCATCCCTACCCCATCCTTGTACCACACACATACAACTATCTGTAAGGACCCTCAATCAAGTAGTGAATTTCAACCACAGATTCAAGCACAAAGACCAGGGAGGTTTTTTTCAATGCCTCGTGAAGAAGAACACCTATTACTAGATGTATAAAAAAATACACGGTGAAGTTATTAATTAGGTGAGGTGGTTGCCATTTTACAGTTTAAAGAATTGGCAGCAGTAATCTTCTCTGATTGACTGAGAGATTCAAGGCACTCCCACATCATGTGAAGGAATGTGCCTACCTAATTTAGGGGACACAGTGAGCAGCTCAGGGTTGGGGCCAATTTCATCATAAAACATTTCCTTGGTGTTAAGTACAGTCTGTGAACAAAGTTAAACTAATACATTTTATGTTTTGGATTACAGGATACACAAGATCATATTTCTCCATATTCTGTTCCAGTTAAAGGGTGGTTCAGATTCACTTAGATCTGTGGACCGTACTTTTTTAATTGGCTAGCTCAGAATATGAGCTTTCCAAGAGTTGTTTATATATTATAGAGACCAGTCCTTTCAGGAGCACAGATGATTTATTTATAAATCCCATCATTGAGATGTTTAGGTAGTTGGGTTTCCAAAGAGACGTCGTAGGCCAGAACTGCTGACCTATGTTGTTTACATAGAGAGAAGGGTGTGAATATTTTCTGAAGGCACCGTAGGTTAAAGGGTTAGTTAGGGGAAGGGTTAGCTAACATGCTAAGTAGTAAAAAGGTAGTAAAAAAGGCAGTAAGTAGTTGCAAAGTTGCTAATTAGCTCAAATGCTAACATGCTAAGTAGTTGCAAAGTAGCTAATTAGCTCAAATGTTAACATGCTAAGTAGTTGCGAAGTAGCTAATTAGCTCAAATGCTAACATGCTAAGTAGTTGCGAAGTAGCTAATTAGCTCAAATGCTAACATGCTAAGTAGTTGCAAAGCATCTAAAAAGTAGTAAAAGTTAGTTAAAATGCTAAAGTTGTTCAGATTCGAACACACAACCTTTGGGTGACTAGATGTTTGTGTTACGCTTACCCGACCAACCACCCTGCTTTAGGCGTTTGCCTTAAGTAACCTGCTGTGTTATGCAGCCATACCAAATGTAGCGGATCGTAGAACAGCGCTGAAATGCCTCCATTTTACAAGCTCCTGACCAATTGTAATATTTTAGCGTTTCTCTGCACTGATATTTACTTTCTTTTTGTAGATTATATTTCTGACATCGTTTCCTGTGACCTCAAAAATAGCTTCTGGACATCAGAACAGACCACTAACCTTGGTTTTGGAGCATTTCTACTTCAACGAAGGACAAAATCAATGGAGCCGAGCTCCCGTCCATCCAGGACCTCTATACCAGGCGGTGTCAGAGGAAAGGCCCCTAAACATTGTCAACGACTCCAGCTGCCCAAGTCATAGACTGTTCTCTTTGCTACCGCACGGCAAGCAGAACCAATGCACCAAGTCTTGAACCAACAGGACACTGAACAGCTTCCCAAAGGCATGAGACCACTAAAAAGTTAGTTAAATAGTTAACCCAATAACTACATGGACCATCTGCATTGACCCTTTTTTGCACAAAGTCAATTGACTCTCACATACCCTGCTGTTACTATTATCTATCCTTTACCTCTACCTACAGTATACTGCTGTTACTGTCTATTATCTATCCTTTACCCCTACCTACAGTATACTGCTGTTACTGTCTATTATCTATCCTTTACCCCTACCTACAGTATACTGCTGTTACTGTCTATTATCTATCCTTTACCCCTACCTACAGTATACTGCTGTTACTGTCTATTATCTATCCTTTACCCCTACCTACAGTATACTGTTGTTACTGTCTATTATCTATCCTTTACCCCTACCTACAGTATACTGCTGTTACTGTCTATCTATCCTTTACCCCTACCTACAGTATACTGCTGTTACTGTCTATTATCTATCCTTTACCCCTACCTACAGTATACTGCTGTTACTGTCTATTATCTATCCTTTAACCCTACCTACAGTATACTGCTGTTACTGTCTATTATCTATCCTTTACCCCTACCTACAGTATACTGCTGTTACTGTCTATTATCTATCCTTTACCCCTACCTACAGTATATTGCTGTTACTGTCTATTATCTATCCTTTACCCCTACCTACAGTATACTGCTGTTACTGTCTATTATCTATCCTTTACCCCTACCTACAGTATACTGCTGTTACTGTCTATTATCTATCCTTTACCCCTACCTACAGTATACTGCTGTTACTGTCTATTATCTATCCTTTACCCCTACCTACAGTATACTGCTGTTACTGTCTATTATCTATCCTTTACCCCTACCTACAGTATACTACTGTTACTGTCTATTATCTATCCTTTACCCCTACCTACAGTATACTGCTGTTACTGTCTATTATCTATCCTTTACCCCTACCTACAGTATACTGCTGTTACTGTCTATCTATCCTTTACCCCTACCTACAGTATACTGCTGTTACTGTCTATTACCTATCCTTTATCCCTACCTACAGTATACTGCTGTTACTGTCTATTATCTATCCTTTACCCCTACCTACAGTATACTGCTGTTACTGTCTATTATCTATCCTTTACCCCTACCTACAGTATACTGCTGTTACTGTCTATTATCTATCCTTTACCGCTACCTACAGTATACTGCTGTTACTGTCTATTATCTATCCTTTACCCCTACCTACAGTATACTACTGTTACTGTCTATTATCTATCCTTTACCCCTACCTACAGTATACTGCTGTTACTGTCTATTATCTATCCTTTACCCCTACCTACAGTATACTGCTGTTACTGTCTATTATCTATCCTTTACCCCTACCTACAGTATACTGCTGTTACTGTCTATTATCTATCCTTTACCCCTACCTACAGTATACTGCTGTTACTGTCTATTATCTATCCTTTACCCCTACCTACAGTATACTGTTGTTACTGTCTATTATCTATCCTTTACCCCTACCTACAGTATACTGCTGTTACTGTCTATCTATCCTTTACCCCTACCTACAGTATACTGCTGTTACTGTCTATTATCTATCCTTTACCCCTACCTACAGTATACTTCTGTTACTGTCTATTATCTATCCTTTACCCCTACCTACAGTATACTGCTGTTACTGTCTATTATCTATCCTTTACCCCTACCTACAGTATACTACTGTTACTGTCTATTATCTATCCTTTACCCCTACCTACAGTATACTGCTGTTACTGTCTATTATCTATCCTTTACCCCTACCTACAGTATACTGCTGTTACTGTCTATTATCTATCCTTTACCCCTACCTACAGTATACTGCTGTTACTGTCTATTATCTATCCTTTACCCCTACCTACAGTATACTGCTGCTACTGTCTATTATCTATCCTTTACCCCTACCTACAGTATACTGCTGTTACTGTCTATTATCTATCCTTTACCCCTACCTACAGTATACTGCTGTTACTGTCTATTATCTATCCTTTACCCCTACCTACAGTATACTACTGTTACTGTCTATTATCTATCCTTTACCCCTACCTACAGTATACTGCTGTTACTGTCTATTATCTATCCTTTACCCCTACCTACAGTATACTGCTGTTACTGTCTATTATCTATCCTTTACCCCTACCTACAGTATACTGCTGTTACTGTCTATTATCTATCCTTTACCCCTACCTACAGTATACTGCTGTTACTGTCTATCTATCCTTTACCCCTACCTACAGTATACTGCTGTTACTGTCTATTACCTATCCTTTATCCCTACCTACAGTATACTGCTGTTACTGTCTATTATCTATCCTTTACCCCTACCTACAGTATACTGCTGTTACTGTCTATTATCTATCCTTTACCCCTGCCTACAGTATACTGCTGTTACTGTCTATTATCTATCCTTTACCCCTACCTACAGTATACTGCTGTTACTGTCTATTATCTATCCTTTACCCCTACCTACAGTATACTACTGTTACTGTCTATTATCTATCCTTTACCCCTACCTACAGTATACTGCTGTTACTGTCTATTATCTATCCTTTACCCCTACCTACAGTATACTTCTGTTACTGTCTATTATCTATCCTTTACCCCTACCTACAGTATACTGCTGTTACTGTCTATTATCTATCCTTTACCCCTACCTACAGTATACTGCTGCTACTGTCTATTATCTATCCTTTATCCCGACCTACAGTATACTGCTGCTACTGTCTATTATCTATCCTTTACCCCTACCTACAGTATATGAACATATCAACCTCAATTACCTCGTACCCCTGCACATCGACTCAGTCCTGGTACCCTGTGTATATAGCCATGTTATTACCTAGTACCCCTGGACATCCACTCCGTATTGGTATCCCGTGCATATAGCCATGTTATTACCTAGTACCCCTGGACATCCACTCCGTACTGGTACCCTGTGTATATAGCCATGTTATTACCTAGTACCCCTGGACATCCACTCCGTATTGGTATCCCGTGTATATAGCCATGTTATTACCTAGTACCCCTGGACATCACCTCCGTATTGGTATCCCGTGTATATAGCCATGTTATTACCTAGTACCCCTGGACATCCACTCCGTATTGGTATCCCGTGTATATAGCCATGTTATTACCTAGTACCCCTGGACATCCACTCCGTATTGGTATCCCGTGTATATAGCCATGTTATTACCTAGTACCCCTGGACATCCACTCCGTATTGGTATCCCGTGTATATAGCCATGTTATTACCTAGCACCCCTGGACATCCACTCCGTATTGGTATCCCGTGTATATAGCCATGTTATTACCTAGTACCCCTGGACATCCACTCCGTATTGGTATCCCGTGTATATAGCCATGTTATTACCTAGTACCCCTGGACATCACCTCCGTATTGGTATCCCGTGTATATAGCCATGTTATTACCTAGTACCCCTGGACATTGACTCAGTACTGGTACCCTGTGTATATAGCCATGTTATTACCTAGTACCCCTGGACATCCACTCCGTATTGGTATCCCGTGTATATAGCCATGTTATTACCTAGTACCCCTGGACATCCACTCCGTATTGGTATCCCGTGTATATAGCCATGTTATTACCTAGTACCCCTGGACATTGACTCAGTACTGGTATCCCGTGTATATAGCCATGTTATTACCTAGTACCCCTGGACATCACCTCCGTATTGGTATCCCGTGTATATAGCCATGTTATTACCTAGTACCCCTGGACATCCACTCCGTATTGGTATCCCGTGTATATAGCCATGTTATTACCTAGTACCCCTGGACATCACCTCCGTATTGGTATCCCGTGTATATAGCCATGTTATTACCTAGTACCCCTGGACATCACCTCCGTATTGGTATCCCGTGTATATAGCCATGTATTTAGATTTATTTAGTCTATTTTTCTCTAATTTTCTTTCTCTCTACATTGTTGGGAAGATCCCGCCAGTCAGTGTTTCGCCGTTAGTCTCCACCTTGTTGTTTATGAAGCATGTGACAAATAACATTTGATTTGATTACTTTGTTACTTCTATGATGTGTGATAAACTCCCTCGCTTATCTTGGATCAGTGGTTGAACCCAGGTACAGACAGCAAACTGATCTGTTCTTCAAGCACTGAGAGAGAGGAGGGGGGGAGATCGGAGAGAGATGGAAGAGGAGACAGGGAGCGGAAGAGATACAGGAGAGGAGAGAAGAAGAGGAGAGATGGAGAAGAGAAGTGGAGGACAGCAGGTTAGCCTAGTGGTTAGAGCATTGGACTAGTAACCGAAAGGTTGCAAGTTCAAATTCCCAAGCTGACAAGTGTTACGCCCTGGTCTTTGTCTTAGTATCACCTTGGGGGGGGGGGTTCTGTCACGCCCTGGTCTTAGTATTTAGTGTTTTCTTTATTATTTTGGTCAGGCCAGGGTGTCACATGGGTTATTTATGTGGTGTGTTTAGTCTTGGGGTTTTTGTAGGTTATAGGATTGTGGTATAGTACAGTTGTCTAGGAAAGTCTATGGTTGCCTGGAGTGGTTCTCAATCAGGTGTTTATCGTTGTCTCTGATTGGGAACCATATTTAGGCAGCCATATTCTTTGAGTGTTTCGTGGGTGATTGTTCCTGTCTCTGTGTTAGTTTGCACCAGATAGGGCTGTTTTGTTTTTTTTCACGTCACGTTTAGTGTTCTGTAATGTTCGTTATTAACTTTATTAACAGAATCACCCACCACAAAAGGACCAAGCGGCGTGGTGACAGGCAGTGGCAGCAGGAGCAACGAAGTCTGAATTATACGACTTGGGAGGAAATAGACAGGTGGGCGGTCGACCCAGGGAGAGTGCCGGAGCCCGCCTGGGATTCGCTGGAGCAGTCCGAAGAGGGTTATAGGAGAATGGAGTTGGAGAGACGAACACGGCGGCGTGGTTGGAAGCCCGAGAGTTCGCCTGCATAGCCCAGTGCGGGCTATTCCACCTCGCCGCACTGGCAGGGCGACCCGGGAGCATTCAACCAGGTAAGGTTGGGCAGGCTCGGTGCTCAAGAGCTCCAGTGCGCCTGCACGGTCCGGTCTATCCAGTACCACCTCCACGCACCAGCCCTCAGGCCTACAGTGCGCCTCGCCTGTCCAGCGCTGCCGGAGTCTCCCGCCTGTTCAGCGCTGCCGGAGTCTCCCGCCTGTTCAGCGCTGCCAGAGCTGTCAGTCTGCAAGGAGCCACCAGAGCTGTCAGTCTGCATGGAGCTGTCAGTCTGCATGGAGCTGTCAGTCTGCATGGAGCTGTCAGTCTGCAAGGAGCTGCCAGTCTGCAAGGAGCTGCCAGTCTGCAAGGAGCTGCCAGTCTGCAAGGAGCAGCCAGAGCCGCCAGTCAGCGTGGAGCAGCCAGAGCCGCCAGTCAGCGTGGAGCAGCCAGAGCCGCCAGTCAGCGTGGAGCAGCCAGAGCCGCCAGTCAGCGTGGAGCAGCCAGAGCCGCCAGTCAGCGTGGAGCAGCCAGAGCCGCCAGTCAGCGTGGAGCAGCCAGAGCCGCCAGTCAGCGTGGAGCAGCCAGAGCCGCCAGTCAGCGTGGAGCAGCCAGAGCCGCCAGTCAGCGTGGAACAGCCAGAGCCGCCAGTCTGCCAGGATCCGCCAGCCAGCCAGGATCTGCCAGAGCCATCAACCTGCCTGAGCTTCCTCTCAGTCTTGAGCTTCCTCTCAGTCTTGAGCTTCCTCTCAGTCTTGAGCTTCCTCTCAGTCTTGAGCTACCCCTCAGTCTTGAGCTACCCCTCAGTCTTGAGCTACCCCTCAGTCTTGAGCTACCCCTCAGTCCGGAGCTACCCCTCAGTCCGGAGCTACCCCTCAGTCCGGAGCTACCCCTCAGTCCGGAGCTACCCCTCAGTCCGGAGCTACCCCTCAGTCCGGAGCTACCCCTCAGTCCGGAGCTACCCCTCAGTCCGGAGCTACCCCTCAGTCCTGAGCTACCCCTCAGTCCCGAGCTGTCCCTCAGTCCGGAGCTGCCCCTCAGTCCAGTGGGGCCCTTGGTTAGGGTTACTAGGCCAAGGTTGGCGGCGAGGGTTGCATATCTAAGGACGCGTATTAAGCGGACTAAGACTTTGTTGGAGTGGGGTCCACGTCCCGCGCCACCACCGTGGACAGACGCCCACCCGGACCCTCCCCTATGGGTTTAGGTGTGCAGGCGGGAGTCCGCACCTTGGGGGGGGGGGGGTTCTGTCACGCCCTGGTCTCAGTATTTAGTGTTTTCTTTATTATTTTGGTCAGGCCAGGGTGTCACATGGGTTATTTATGTGGTGTGTTTTGTCTTGGGGTTTTTTGGTAGGTTATAGGATTGTGGTATAGTAGAGTAGTCTAGGAAAGTCTATGGTTGCCTGGAGTGGTTCTCAATCAGAGGCAGGTGTTTATCGTTGTCTCTGATTGGGAACCATATTTAGGCAGCCATATTCTTTGAGTGTTTCATGGGTGATTGTTCCTGTCTCCGTGTTTGTTTGCACCAGATAAGGCTGTTTTGGTTTTTTCACGTTACGTTTAGTGTTTTGTATTGTTCGTTATTATCTTTATTAAAGATGTATCGAGATAACCACGCTGCATTTTGGTCCTCCTCTCCTTCATCGGAAGAAAACGTTAACAACAAGGTACGAAATGTCGTTCTGCCCCTGAACAGGCAGTTAACCCCACTGTTCCTAGGCCGTCATTGAAAATAAGAATTTGTTCTTAACTGACTTGCCTAGTTAAATGAGAGGTAAACGAGAGGAGAGGAGAGAAGAGGAGAGGGAGGAGGAGAGAGGGGGAGACAAGAAGGAGAGAGGGGAGGAGAGAGAGAAGGATGAAAGAATAAGAGGGTAGGGGAGAAGGTGAGAGGGGTAAGGAAGAGAGACTATTCTGTTGTCTAGTCACTTTACCCCTACCTCTCCATGTTTCAGAGAGTCTAAGCCTTCAGGAATGGGGTCATAACACTGTAGTTTATATCCCCAACAGCTCAAACACTAGAGCCATAGTCACAGGAAGAAAATTCAGTCAACATGCCACATTGGCTTCAGAAACAGATAGAAACCACTGTTTGTACAGCTAACTACCATTTTCTCTTCTCTATCTCTCCTCTTCTTCTCTCCTCTCCCGTATCTCCTCCACTCCTTCTCTCCTCTTCCATCTCTCTCTGACCCCCCCCCTCCTCCTCTCTCTGTTTGTATTCTTCTGTTTACCACAGAGTGTTTGATTCTGTTCTCTACCTTTCCTGGAGGAAAAACTACCAGGATGTTGTCTCTGGTTTTGAATCTAAATTTAGAGAATAAATACTTAGTTTGAATATTAAATTACATTTAACATTTAAAACTGAATGCAATATTCATTCAATACAGTTTCGAATCATGAAATACAAGTTACATTTATGAATTCACATATTTCATTTTTGCAATAAATTCAAATTCAATATCCTAATACAAATTCAAAATTATGAAATTCAAATCCAATTGCTGTTGGCACTGAAATCACTCCGTATTCAATCTGTCTGTCAGGGCTGACGGCTGAGAGCTACTAGCTACTGCAGAGGAGAGAAGAGAAGCAAAACAGTGGAGCAAACTATCAGGAGGGGGTTCAGAGTGCTCTCTTTCTCTCTCTCTCCTCTCTCTCTTTCTGTCTCTCTTTCGCTCTCTCTCTATCTCTCTCTCCTCTCTCTCTCTCCCTCCCCCCTCTCTCTCCCCTCTCTCCTCTCTCTCTCTTTCTCTCTCTCTCTCCCTCTCTCTCCTCTCTCTCAAACACGCAGATTCATGCACAGAGAGGCTGTAGTAGGCTAGGAAGACAACACTCGTGCGCACTTCTGAAAGGGGGAACACTCGTTCCGCCCCTCAATAACGCTTTCCTTGTCTTATAGACACTTAGATTTTTTTAACTGAAGAAAAAAACAACAACGCTGCCGCAGTATCATGACGAACCGGGGCATCCCCGAGCCCTGTGGATTTTGAGGCCGACCGAAGCCCCATCTCGCACGGTCAAGAAGACCTTGCCTCTCCATCCCGGTGGTCGGGGGAGGCGGAAAGTCAAGGAGCCCAGGAGAAACACATAGCTACGCCAGAGACACCGGACCGCGACCGAGACAGAACGACGGAAAATGGCTTCGTCAAGTAGCACGTCTCCGGAAGGAGGGACACCGCCGCACAAGAACCGCATTCGGCAGGTGGGTCTCTGCTCTCTACAACCGCTACAAACACTGTAGGAGACTAGGCGACATCAGCAGTATTGACGATACAGAGCTAATGTAGCTGCCTGTTCACCCTCCCTCCCGGTAGTCTACACCGCGCAGCACAGCACACTCTGTCGCTCTTCTCGTGCTGCGTGCATGCGGACTCCGGAGAGGGGATAGTCCGTTTAAAAGGCGTTGTCCTATTTTACACCACCTATTTCACGGAGTTCCGTTTAGGTGCACAGCGAAACACAAGAGACAATCCCGATTATTATTATTATTATTGATTATATCCTGTAGGTGAACTGATGTTGTCGTTTCAATGTAAAAAAATTAAACGATGTGCTGTAATGATGATGCTTATCAACAGCACAACCTGCAGGTAGGCTTTCCTAGGCCGACTCCACTGAGGCTATAGGCCTGGGAACAACTAGATTCAACCGCGGGACGATCATTTTCCAATCATTTTTTTTTAACCTCCAAATAAGGTTACACTGTTTACAATACATACATGTTTATGGCCCAGTAGGAGAGTCCCGTCAGACACGCCGCAACTGTCTGTCTGCATGCGGGCCCCCGCAACGCAACCCAGAGTCTAGAGGAGGGACTTCAGTTTCGGACAGTGCGTCCCGTACCGTTATCATGTGTTTTTACCGCTACGGCCCGGTGGACTGCTGCCCATTATGTCCAACCGGTGACCGGGCGGGGTAAAGTGTCGATATTCTATGAGCGGTCTGTTTGCACGCAGGTGTGATTATCATGTCATCGTCAGGTCGAGGTGATGGCCAAAGACAGATAGGAATCTGTAGAAGGCCTATGAGGTCACATCTGCCTAATGTTTAGGCTATCCAGCCTAATAGGTCTTGTAGGTTTTCTCCAATAGGGTTTTAATGGTTGATTTGGTGGGCGTTTTAGTGGGATGAGCATGATCAGGTTACAGTGTTTCTCCATTAGGGGGTTTTAATGGTTGATGAGATGTGTGTTTAATGTCTTTAAGAGATTCAACAAAAGAAGATGTCATGGTCAGATGAGTTATACAGACAATGTGTGTAACTGGACTGTGTGTTTGCCCTCCAGTTTAGTTGATGCCCCTAACCTCCCCTCCCTAACCTCTCCTCCCTAACCTCCTGTCCCTAACCTCCCCTCCCTAACCTCTCCTCCCTAACCTCCCCTCCCTAACCTCCCTGCCCTAACCTTCCCTCCCTAACCTCCCCTCCCTAACCTCCCCTCCCTAACCTCCCCGCCCTAACCTCCCCGCCCTAACCTCCCCGCCCTAACCTCCCCGCCCTAACCTCCCCGCCCTAACCTCTTCTCCCTAACCTCTCCTCCCTACCTCTCCTCTCCTCCCTACATCCCCTCCCTAACCTCCCTTCACCTCCCCTCCCCTCCCCTCCTTCCACCCCTCTCCTCCCTACATCTCCTCCCAACCTCCCCTCCCTTCCTCCCCTCTCCTCCCTACATCCCTTCACCTCCCCTCCCCTCTCCTCCCTACTTCCCTTCACCTCCCCTCTCCTCCCAACCTCCCGTCCTTCTCCTGCCAACATCCCCTCCCTACCTCCCCTCCCAACCTCCCTCTCTTCTGCTCCCAACCTCCCCTCCCTTCCTCCCCTCTCTTCCCTACATCCCCTCCCTACATCCCCTCCCAACCTCCCTCTCTCCCTGCTCCCAACCTCCCCTCGCCTTTCCTACCCAACCTCTCCTCTCCTACCCAACCTCACTTCTCCTCTCCTCCCAACCTCCCCTCTCCTCTCCTACTTAACATCTCCTCCCCTCCCAATCTCCTCCCACCTCCCATCTCCTCCTACCCAACCTCTCCTCTCCTACCCAACCTCTCCTCTCCTACCCAACCTCTCCTCTCCTCCCAACCTCCCTTCTCCTCTCCTCCCAACCTCTCCTCCCAACCTCCCATCTCCTCTCCTACCCAACCTCTCCTCCCAACCTCTCCTCTCCTACCCAGCCCATCTCCTCTCCTCCCAACCTCCCCTCCCCTCCCATCTCCTACCCAACCTCTCCTCCCAACCTCTCCTCTCCTCTGCTACCCAGCCCCTCTCCTCTGCTACCCAGCCCCTCTCCTCTCCTACCCAGCCCCTCTCCTCTCCTACCCAACCCCTCTCCTCTCCTCTCCTACCCAACCCCTCTCCTCTCCTATCCAATGTCCCCTCTCCTCTCCTACCCAACCCCTCTCCTCTCCTACCCAACGTCCCCTCCCCTCTCCCCTCCTCTCATACCCAACCCCTCTCCTCTCCTACCCAATGTCCCCTCCCCTCTCCTCTCCTACCCAACCCCTCTCCTACCCAACGTCCCCTCCCCTCTCCTCTCCTACCCAACCCCTCTCCTCTCCTACCCAACGTCCACTCCCCATCCTTCTCTCCTTTTCAGCCCTGTAGGCGTCTGATTTATGAAATGGTGGAGTGTGTGTGTGTTTCCTGTCTCAGTGCACTCAGTCTCTCAGTCTAATTAGATTCCAGTAATGTACTGCAGAGCTACACACACTCTCTCACTCACTCACTCACACACACACACACACACACACACACACACACACACACACACACACACACACACACACACGCACGAGAGGAGCCATTTTCATGGGATCTCAGAAATGAGATTTAGGATTGTTTGTGTAATCTGCTGTTATGAATTATATATATCCCAAAACTAAAACTAGGACCATGAGTGTTTCCATCTGGTAGTACAACCCAGAACTAGGACCAGGAGTGTTTCCATCTGGTAGTACAACCCAGAACTAGGACCAGGAGTGTTTCCATCTGGTAGAACAACCCAGAACTAGGACCAGGAGTGTTTTCCATCTGGTAGTACAACCCAGAACTAGGACCAGGAGTGTTTCCATCTGGTAGTACAACCCAGAACTAGGACCAGGAGTGTTTTCCATCTGGTAGTACAACCCAGAACTAGGACCAGGAGTGTTTCCATCTGGTAGTACAACCCAGAACTAGGACCAGGAGTGTTTCCATCTGGTAGTACAACCCAGAACTAGGACCAGGAGTGTTTCCATCTAATTCGCGCGGCATCTATTCCTGGAACCAGCCTTCTAATTTTATTTCACCTTTATTTAACCAGGAACAAGTTCTCATTTTGCAACTGCAACCTGGCCAAGATAAAGCATAGCAGTGTGACACAGACAACAACACAGAGTTACACATGGAGTAAACAATAAACAAGCCAATAACACAATAAACAAGTCAATGACACAGTAGAAAAAATAAGTCTATATACAGTGTGTGCAAAAGGCATGAGGAGGTAGGTAATAAATAGATAAAATAAATAATAATAAATATAAACAGTATGGGGATGAGGTAGGTAGATTGGGTGGGCTATTTACAGATGGGACTATGTACAGCTGCAGTGATCTGTTAGCTGCTCAGATAGCTGATGTTTGAAGTTGGTGAGGGAGAATAAAGTCTCCAACTTCAGAGATTTTTGCAATTCGTTCCAGTCACAGGCAGCAGGAGAGCTGGAACGAAAGGCGGCCAAATGAGGTGTTGGCTTTGGGGATGATCAGTTAGATACACCTGCTGGAGCGCTTGCTGCAGGTGGGTGTTGAGAGAGAGAGAGAGAGAGAGACAGGGAGAGACAGAGAGAGAGAGAGACAGGGAGAGAGAGACAGAGAGAGAGAGACAGGGAGAGAGAGACAGGGAGAGAGAGACAGAGAGAGAGAGACAGAGAGAGAGAGACAGAGAGAGAGAGACAGAGAGACAGAGGGAGAGAGACAGAGGGAGAGAGACAGAGGGAGAGAGACAGAGGGAGAGAGACAGAGAGAGAGACAGAGAGAGAGACAGAGAGAGAGAGAGAGAGTAGATGAACCTGGAGAAGAGTCCCCTAAGCAAGCTGGTCCTGGGGCTCTGTTCACAAACACAAACACACACTACAGAGCCCCAGGACAGCAGCACAATTAGACCCAACCAAATCATGAGAAAACAAAAAGATAACTACTTAACACATTGGAAAGAATTAACAAAAAAACAGAGCAAACTAGAATGCTATTTGGCCCTACACAGAGAGTACACAGCGGCAGAATACCTGACCACTGTGACTGACCCAAATTAAGGAAAGCCTTGACTATGTACAGACTCAGTGAGCATAGCCTTGCTATTGAGAAAGGCCGCCGTAGGCAGACATGGCTCTCAAGAGAAGACAGGCTATGTGCTCACTGCCCACAAAATGAGGTGGAAACTGAGCTGCACTTCCTAACCTCCTGCCCAATGTATGACCATATTAGAGAGACATATTTCCCTCAGATTACACAGATCCACAAAGAATTCGAAAACAAATCCAATTTTGAAAAACTCCCATATCTACTGGGTGAAATTCCACAGTGTGCCCTCACAGCAGCAAGATTTGTGACCTGTTGCCACGAGAAAAGGGCAACCAGTGAAGAACAAACACCATTGTAAATACAACCCATATTTATGCTTATTTATTTTATCTTGTGTCCTTTAGCCATTTGTACATTGTTAGAACACTGTATATATATATAATATGACATTTGTAATGTCTTTACTGTTTTGAAACTTCTGTATGTGTGATGTTTACTGTTAATTTTTGTTGTTTTTCACTTTATATATTCACTTTGTATGTTGTCTACCTCACTTGCTTTGGCAATGTTAACACATGTTTCCCATGCCAATAAAGCCATTGAATTGAATTGAATTGAATTGAATTGAATTGAGAGAGAGAGAGAGAGAGAGAGAGAGAGAGAGAGAGAGAGAGAGAGAGAGAGAGAACACTGTTTCTAGTTGAGGTTAGTTACAGGTCCAGTGTCCTGTTGATCTCTGAAAGATAATATTTTCCACCCCTTCCTTCCCTCTCCTTCCTCATCACCCTGTCCACATCCCCCTTCCCTCTCCTTCCTCATCACCCTGGCCTCTTCCCTCTCCTTCCTCATCACCCTGTCCACATCCCTCTCCTTCCTCATCACCCTGTCCACATCCCCCTTCCCTCTCCTTCCTCATCACCCTGTCCACATCCCTCTTCCCTCTCCTTCCTCATCACCCTGTCCACATTCCTCTTCCCTCTCCTTCCTCATCACCCTGTCCACATCCCTCTTCCTTCTCCTTCCTCATCACCCTGTCCACATCCCTCTTCCCTCTCCTTCCTCATCACCCTGTCCACATCCCTCTTCCCTCTCCTTCCTCATCACCCTGTCCACATTCCTCTTCCCTCTCCTTCCTCATCACCCTGTCCACATCCCTCTTCCCTCTCCTTCCTCATCACCCTGTCCACATTCCTCTTCCCTCTCCTTCCTCTTCCCTCTCCTTCCTCATCACCCTGTCCACATCCATCTTCCCTCTCTCTCTGGGTGAGGTTCTAACCATCACTCTTTCTCTTACATCCATCACATACCACACACACACCTACCTATTATCTCTCCATCTCTCTCTCTCTCTCTCTCTCTCTCTTTCTGTCTCTCTCTCTGTATCTATCTCTCTCTGTCTCTCTCTGTATCTATCTCTCTCTCTCTCTGTCTCTCTCTCTCTCTCTCTCTCTCTCTCTCTCTCTCTCTCTCTCTGTATCTATCTCTCTCTGTATCTCTCTCTCTCTGTATCTATCTCTCTCTGTCTCTCTCTGTATCTCTCTCTCTCTGTGTCCCAATAGCTGTGTGTGTCCACTGGGGAGTGGTGTGATGGCCTCTAACAGGAAGAGATTCCTAATGAAAACATTACCTCACAGCTGTTTTCATCTCTGGCACACAGACACACACACTAACCGTCACCAAGAAGCCCACAGTCACCACACCCATGCAAGGACTGTACACGTTGAAGGAGCAATTCGCAATTTCCACAACATCTAATCACATTTATCATCTATGCGCAGCCACTTTAATAACTCTACCTACATGTGTCACGTCTCCTGCCGAAGTCGTTGCCTCTCCTTGTTCGGGGCGGTGCTCGGCGGTCGACATCACCGGGTCTTCTAGCCATCATTGATCCATTTTTCATTTTCCATTGGTTTTGTCTTGTCTTCCCACACACACCTGGTTCCAATCCCATTCATTACCTGTTGTGTATTTAACCCTCTGTTTCCCCTCATGTCGTTGTTTGTTATTCAGTGTTGTTTTTGTATTTGGTGACGGGTCGGGTTCGCACTTTAGATTTATCATTTACATTTATTTAGTTTAGTTTATTTGTTGTTAAATAACTCCATTCGGTTTGATTCTCCTGCGCCTGACTTCCCTGCCACCTATACACACGACTCTGACAACATGTACATCTTACCTCGAGTAACCGGTGCCCCTGTGTATAGCCTCCACATTGACTCTGTACTGGTTCCCCCTGTATATAGCCTCCACATTGACTCTGTACCGGTACCCCCCTGTATATAGCCTCCACATTGACTCTGTACCGGAATACCCTGTATATAGCCTCCACATTGACTCTGTACCGTAATACCCTGTATATAGCCTCCACATTGACTCTGTACTGGTTCCCCCTGTATATAACCTCCACATTGACTCTGTACTGGTTCCCCCTGTATATAGCCTCCACATTGACTCTGTACCGGTACCCCCTGTATATAACCTCCACATTGACTCTGTACCGTAATACCCTGTATATAGCCTCCACATTGACTCTGTACCGGTACCCCCTGTGTATAGCCTCCACATTCACACTGTACCGGTACCCCCTGTATATAGCCTCCACATTGACTCTGTACCGGTACCCCCTGTATATAGCCTCCACATTGACTCTGTACTGGTACCCCCCTGTATATAGCCTCCACATTGACTCTGTACCGGTACCCCCTGTATATAGCCTCCACATTGACTCTGTACTGGTACCCCCTGTATATAGCCTCCACATTGACTCTGTACTGGTACCCCCTGTATATAGCCTCCACATTGACTCTGTACCGGTACCCCCTGTATATAGCCTCCACATTGACTCTGTACCGGTACCCCCTGTATATAGCCTCCACATTGACTCTGTACCGTAATACCCTGTATATAGCCTCCACATTGACACTGTACTGGTACCCCCTGTATATAGCCTCCACATTGACTCTGTACTGGTACCCCCTGTATATAGCCTCCACATTGACTCTGTACCGGTACCCCCTGTATATAGCCTCCACATTGGACTCTGTACCAGTACCCCCCTGTATATAGCCTCCACATTGACTCTGTACCGGTACCCCCCTGTATATAGCCTCCACATTGACTCTGTACCGTAATACCCTGTATATAGCCTCCACATTTGACTCTGTACCGGTACCCCCTGTATATAGCCTCTACATTGACTCTGTACCGTAATACCCTGTATATAGCCTCCACATTGACTCTGTACTGGTACCCCCTGTATATAGCCTCCACATTGACTCTGTACCGGTACCCCCCTGTATATAGCCTCCACATTGACTCTGTACTGGTACCCCCTGTATATAGCCTCCACATTGACTCTGTACCGGTACCCCCTGTATATAGCCTCCACATTGACTCTGTAGTGGTACTACCTGTATATAGTCTCCACATTGACTCTGTACCAGTACCACCTGTATATAGCCTCCACATTGACTCTGTACCGGTACCCCCTGTATATAGCCTCCACATTGACTCTGTACCGGTACCCCCTGTATATAGCCTCCACATTGACTCTGTACCGGTACCCCCTGTATATAGCCTCCACATTGACTCTGTACCGTAATACCCTGTATATAGCCTCCACATTGACTCTGTACTGGTTCCCCTGTATATAACCTCCACATTGACTCTGTACTGGTTCCCCCTGTATATAGCCTCCACATTTGACTCTGTACCGGTACCCCCTGTATATAGCCTCCACATTGACTCTGTACCGGTACCCCCTGTATATAGCCTCCACATTGACTCTGTACCGTAATACCCTGTATAAAGCCTCCACATTGACTCTGTACCGGTACCCCCTGTATATAGCCTCCACATTGACTCTGTACCGTAATACCCTGTATATAGCCTCCACATTGACTCTGTACCGGTACCCCCTGTATATAGCCTCCACATTGACTCTGTACTGGTACCCCTGTATATAGTCTCCACATGGACTCTGTACTGGTACCCCCTGTATATAGCCTCCACATTGACTCTGTACCGGTACCCCCTGTATATAGTCTCCTCATTGACTCTGTACCGGTACCCCCTGTATATAGTCTCCTCATTGACTCTGTACCGGTACCCCCTGTATATAGTCTCCACATTGACTCTGTACTGGTACCACCTGTATATAGTCTCCACATTGACTCTGTACTGGTACCACCTGTATATAACCTCCACATTGACTCTGTACTGGTACCCCCTGTATATAGCCTCCACATTGACTCTGTACCGTAATACCCTGTATATAGCCTCCACATTGACTCTGTACTGGTACCCCCTGTATATAGCCTCCACATTGACTCTGTACCGGTACCCCTGTATATAGCCTCCACATTGACTCTGTACCGGTACCCCCTGTATATAGCCTCCACATTGACTCTGTACTGGTTCCCCCTGTATATAGCCTCCACATTGACTCTGTACTGGTTCCCCCTGTATATAGCCTCCACATTGACTCTGTACTGGTACCCCTGTATATAGTCTCCACATTGACTCTGTACTGGTTCCCCCTGTATATAGCCTCCACATTGACTCTGTACCGGTACCCCCTGTATATAGCCTCCACATTGACTCTGTTTAGGTACCCCCTGTATATAGCCTCCACATTGACTCTGTACTGGTACCCCCTGTATATAGCCTCCACATTGACTCTGTACTGGTACCCCCTGTATATAGCCTCCACATTGACTCTGTACCGTAATACCCTGTATATAGCCTCCACATTGACTCTGTACTGGTACCCCATGTATATAGCCTCCACATTGACTCTGTACCGTAACACCCTGTATATGGCCTCCACATTGACTCTGTACTGGTACCCCCTGTATATAGCCTCTACATTGACTCTGTACCGTAATACCCTGTATATAGCCTCCACATTGACTCTGTACTGGTACCCCCTGTATATAGCCTCCACATTGACTCTGTACCGGTACCCCCTGTATATAGCCTCCACATTGACTCTGTACTGGTACCCCCTGTATATAGCCTCCACATTGACTCTGTACCGGTACCCCCTGTATATAGCCTCCACATTGACTCTGTAGTGGTACTACCTGTATATAGTCTCCACATTGACTCTGTACCAGTACCACCTGTATATAGCCTCCACATTGACTCTGTACCGGTACCCCCTGTATATAGCCTCCACATTGACTCTGTACCGGTACCCCCTGTATATAGCCTCCACATTGACTCTGTACCGGTACCCCCTGTATATAGCCTCCACATTGACTCTGTACCGTAATACCCTGTATATAGCCTCCACATTGACTCTGTACTGGTTCCCCCTGTATATAACCTCCACATTGACTCTGTACTGGTTCCCCCTGTATATAGCCTCCACATTGACTCTGTACCGGTACCCCCTGTATATAGCCTCCACATTGACTCTGTACCGGTACCCCCTGTATATAGCCTCCACATTGACTCTGTACCGTAATACCCTGTATAAAGCCTCCACATTGACTCTGTACCGGTACCCCCTGTATATAGCCTCCACATTGACTCTGTACCGTAATACCCTGTATATAGCCTCCACATTGACTCTGTACCGGTACCCCCTGTATATAGCCTCCACATTGACTCTGTACTGGTACCCCCTGTATATAGTCTCCACATGGACTCTGTACTGGTACCCCCTGTATATAGCCTCCACATTGACTCTGTACCGGTACCCCCTGTATATAGTCTCCTCATTGACTCTGTACCGGTACCCCCTGTATATAGTCTCCTCATTGACTCTGTACCGGTACCCCCTGTATATAGTCTCCACATTGACTCTGTACTGGTACCACCTGTATATAGTCTCCACATTGACTCTGTACTGGTACCACCTGTATATAACCTCCACATTGACTCTGTACTGGTACCCCCTGTATATAGCCTCCACATTGACTCTGTACCGTAATACCCTGTATATAGCCTCCACATTGACTCTGTACTGGTACCCCCTGTATATAGCCTCCACATTGACTCTGTACCGGTACCCCTGTATATAGCCTCCACATTGACTCTGTACCGGTACCCCCTGTATATAGCCTCCACATTGACTCTGTACTGGTTCCCCCTGTATATAGCCTCCACATTGACTCTGTACTGGTTCCCCCTGTATATAGCCTCCACATTGACTCTGTACTGGTACCCCTGTATATAGTCTCCACATTGACTCTGTACTGGTTCCCCCTGTATATAGCCTCCACATTGACTCTGTACCGGTACCCCCTGTATATAGCCTCCACATTGACTCTGTTTAGGTACCCCCTGTATATAGCCTCCACATTGACTCTGTACTGGTACCCCCTGTATATAGCCTCCACATTGACTCTGTACTGGTACCCCCTGTATATAGCCTCCACATTGACTCTGTACCGTAATACCCTGTATATAGCCTCCACATTGACTCTGTACTGGTACCCCATGTATATAGCCTCCACATTGACTCTGTACCGTAACACCCTGTATATGGCCTCCACATTGACTCTGTACTGGTACCCCCTGTATATAGCCTCCACATTGACTCTGTACTGGTACCCCCTGTATATAGCCTGCACAATGACTCTACCAGTACCCCCTGTATATAGCCTCCACATTGACTCTGTACCGGTACCCCCTGTATATAGTCTCCACATTGACTCTATACAGGTACCCCCTGTATATAGTCTCCACATTGACTCTGTACTGGTACCCCCTGTATATAGTCTCCACATTGACTCTGTACTGGTACCCCCTGTATATAGCCTCCACATTGACTCTGTACTGGTACCCCCTGTATATAGTCTCCACATTGACTCTGTACCCTAATATCCTGTATATAGCCTCCACATTGACTCTGTACCCTAATACCCTGTATATCGTCTCCACACTGACTCTGTACTGGTACCCCCTGTATATAGCCTCCACATTGACTCTGTACTGGTACCCCCTGTATATATCCTCCACATTGACTCTGTACCGGTACCCCCTGTATATAGCCTCCACATTGACTCTGTACCGGTACCCCCTGTATATAGCCTCCACATTGACTCTGTACCGGTTACCCCCTGTATATAGCCTCCACATTGACTCTGTACCGTAATACCCTGTATATAGCCTCCAACTTGAATAGGTGATGTGGTATCAGACTAGGTGATGTGGTATCAGGCTAGTTGGTGTGGTATCAGACTAGGTGGTGTGGTATCAGGCTAGGTGGTGTGGTATCAGGCTAGGTGGTGTGGTATCAGACTAGGGTGGTGTGGTATCAGGCTAGGTGGTGTGGTATCAGGCTAGGTGGTGTGGTATCAGGCTAGGTGGTGTGGTATCATGCTAGGTGGTGTGGTATCAGACTAGGTGATGTGGTATCAGGCTAGGTGATGTGGTTTCAGACTAGGTGGTGTGGTATCAGGCTAGGTGGTGTGGTATCAGGCTAGGTGATGTGGTATCAGGCTAGGTGGTGTGGTATCAGGCTAGGTGGTGTGGTATCAGGCTAGGTGGTGTGGTATCAGGCTAGGTGGTGTGGTATCAGGCTAGGTGATGTGGTATCAGACTAGGTGGTGTGGTATCAGGCTGAGAGGTCTTTTTTAGGAAATATTTAAATGATTAATTCAAGGCCTCATTATTACTGCTTCCTGATACAGAGAGAGAGGGTAAAAAATCAATGGACTTCTCAGAAACAGCTAAATGCACCTTAATGCACACACACACACACCACACACACACACACCACACACACACACCACACACACACACACACACACACACACACACACACACAGAGAGAGGAGCCAGTTTTTCTGATGTGATGGCTGAATTATGTTTGATGTTGTGATGTGATGGCTGAAGGATGTTTGATGTTGTGATGTGATGGCTGAAGGATGTTTGATGATGTGATGGCTGAAGGATGTTTGATGTTGTGTTGTGATGTCTGAAGGATGTTTGATGTTCTGATGTGATGGCTGAAGGATGTTTGATGTTGTGATGGCTGAAGGATGTTTGATGATGTGATGGCTGAAGGATGTTTGATGATGTTGTGATGGCTGAAGCATGTTTGATGATGTGATGGCTGAAGGATGTTTGATGTTGTGATGTGATGGCTGTCTGCCCCAGTCATTTATTGGCATGGGAAATGTGTTTACATTGTGAAATAAACCAGAAACAAAACAACAATGACAAAAAAAAAAAAAAAAGTGAATGAAACAAAACAACGACCAAAACAATTAGATATTAACAGTCAACATTCCTCACACAAAGTGTTTCAAGAGAATAACAATAAAATATGATGTTATTAGCAGTAAATGGCGT